>NW_015172067.1:38892-77997 GCF_001447785.1 Gekko japonicus | reverse complement strand
TAGAAATCTGGATTGCTGGTGTGGATGAGAAATTGGATTCCCAGCTAAACTCCTTCCTTAGGAGAATTACTGGAACGCCACGGTGTGTTGCTGGGACTGTCCTTCGTATGGAACTGGTTCAATCTTCGCTTGAAGCACGTGCTTGGAAGAGGGCATTTAAGTTGAGATTTAAGTTATCTTACCCAAGTCATCACCCCCAGGCTGGCTTTCTTCGTTTCATCTTAAAGGACACGACATCCAACCCTTGGTTGTCCCTTCTTGCTGGTAAACTCAGGACATTGGGAGTGCTGATGTCCTCACCTAACGAAGAGCTGATGCCCTCTCAGCTTGAGGAAACCTTGAAGAAACTCAAACAGTTGGAATGGGCCAGCACCGTGGCCAGGGCAAGACGCACCTGCTCTCCTTTGGCTTTGGGGTTGTCCCCTCCAGAGAGATTTCCTGACTTTTATTCAATGTTATCAATTCCATCTCACCGCCGCGCCTTTATGCTGGCCCGCTTAAATGTATTTCCAACTATGGTAACTCTGGGAAGATTTGGAGGCCTTCCTTACTCAGATCGCCTTTGTCTGTGCAATTCTGGCGAAATTGAAACCTTAGATCATCTGATGTTTCGCTGTCCCCACTGGACTCAAGTTAGAGGCACTTATATCTCTCCTATTCTTACAAAGATGAATCTTCCCGCGCAACCTTGGGTGCTCTCAGTACTGTTATCTGATTCAAATGCCGATGGACTGATAACAGCTAACTTGGCGCGGTTCCTGGCTAAGGTGGCTGCTCTCAAGAAGCATTGAAAATTTCAGCACTTCTGAAAACTCCGACTTTTAATATTCAGATGATTTTAGTCAGTTGGCTCCGCCCCAAGTGTAGTTAGGTAATTTTTAATCTCTGGGCTCAGCCTGGGTTTTATGTGACTGTGATTATGTACCTTGACACATGTTATGTCTATTTTATGTACCTATTTTATCCCCCTTTTGTATCCTTTTGGTCAAGACTTCGGTCATATTGACCTGTAATAAATTGAAATTGAAATTGAATTGAAATTCTACTTTCTGAGCTACTGGCATTAAAGTTGTGAGCAGGTGATTTGGCTACTGCATAAATTAGTCTGCTCTGGAGCCGTCCTTCCTGAGCGAGGACAAAAATGGGTGAGCCGGAGGCTAAAAAACTGTGAGCTAGCTCACACTAACTCAGCTTAGAGGGAACACTGGCCACGGCCCCTTCCTAAACAGAAGGCATTTACATTAGTTGGACGACGGCAGCAGGAGGGAAGAAGTAGGCAAAAAAATTGTCCAACCCCTTTCTTTTAGTGAAAGTTTTCTAAGGGATCCAAGCCATTATCAACCGAAACAGATATAGGGCTTGAGATTTCAAACTCAGAATTATAAATAGATAATGATAATGGGGAAATAAGTGGGCGCAAATGTTCTCTCATTTCCGCTTGCAGTTCCATTACAGTACAATTAAGAGATTAGAATACACTAGTTAGTCCTTGCACAGTAATTTACAATTTGCAGAATATGAAGGGAGAAATGGCAGCAATAGCATAAAACTATCCCCTTTCCAAGCAGTGCTACAGTACAGTATGGTTGCTGGACAACTCTTTAAAGGATAGTTTCAATATTGTTCCCTGAAAATATTTTGTAATGTTTCTTGTCCAGAAATCTTCTAAAAGCTGCGGTCAAATAATAATGTACAAAGTCTCACTATCGTATTAAGAAAGACACTGGTGGTGGGGAGGAAAGGCTAAAATGAAGGGGAGGTCAAATAGTTTACCAATATTCAGTATGAATAAATGTTCTGATTTGGCACATGCTGCTATTTAATCTGCAGTTTCCTACAGCTTTAAAATCTCATTTGCTTTTTTGTTTCATTGTTTTCATTACTGTTGAGAGCTGCCTAGAACTGTAGAGAGAAAGTGGGGTGCCAACCTTACAGGGCTCTTGTAAGAATTCCTGATATGGTGCAGCCAACATGCTCCGAACTCTTTGAAGCGCTGTGTAAATGCTTAAGTTTTATTTGAGAGAATCCATAGCATGGTCAGAGCCCCAAGAAAAAGGCATCACATTTATGCTGTCATGGTTTCAGCCAGGGATCATTTCCTACAGGAGCGCACAGGAGGGGAGCTCCGGCAGTAAAGAGACCAGGGGGCGGGCACATGCAACAAGCCCCACCCCCAGCTCACAGCAGCCCCGCCCACAAGAAGCATGGGGATCTGCGCCCCCCCCCCCATAGCTAGCAATCCAAAACAGTCCAGTGGAGCCTGGACTGTTTTGTAAGTTATGCTAATGAGTTATGCTAATGAGCTCCTGCACCTCTTTTTCTACGAAATGACCCCTGGTTTCAGCAAAAGCTAAACCTTGTTAGTGGAACTTTACATATATTGGTATGTATGTAACACATTCGGGGCTCACCCATTGTAATATAAAGGCATCTGTCAGGGGGGGAAAAGAGTGTGTTTTCTTTGTTTGCCTCTAAGCAAAAGTAAAATCCTCCTTCACTTACACCACAAGATAACCGCCCCCCCCCCCAGGTTAACATAACAGGAAGCAAAACAACAATAGGCTCTCATGTGCTCCTGCTGCTGTATATTGTCTCAGTTCTATGTTAGAGGAAAAAAGCATCATAGCAGGGGGGAGCATGTTCCTTCCTCCACCCACTGCTCAGGTCTCACTTGGGGGGGGGCACTTGCCAAGGAAGTCTCCTTTTGAACCTCCCCCAGTCAGCCCCCACCTCCAATGTCTAACCATTTTTCTTCTGAAAAATTCTGGCATCTCAAGTTGAGAGCCTTTGTGTAACAACAGTAAGTATTTAGATGCTGCTTATGCATAACCAAAATCGTTAGCGTCACAGACATGTTCTGGTAACCACCCTTGCTGTCCTGTATGGTAGGCCAATGTTGTTCTTTTCATGTTGCAGACAGAGAGGGGTTGAGAAACAATCACTTGCCAAAGGCCACCAAGTAAGGGCAGATTTGATGTCAGGGTCTCTTAGTTCACAATTCATACATATATTAGCCCACACTTTCCATTTGCACTATGTCAGTTGTGGAGTATGCCTGCATATATTGCCTAACGTTAGACTCCTTCAGTACTGAGCTGCTTTATAGACACCTGTTTTCAGTGGCTTATCTTTTGCACTGAGCCTCCGAGGGAAAGGCATGGTTTCAGGGTCTGTGGTTCAGCCTCTACCATGGTCTCTGACCACTCGAGGCAAGGGTGAATGTGGCTCCGATTGACCACAGGGAAGGGGGGCAAGTTAAAATGGTCCACCCGTAGAGACCCATGGATCCTTCTGAATTCCAGAATCCTCTGGGGTATTTTAGGATCCCAAATAAATGCTCTGGGGAGTCTGCAGAGGGAGCTTAGGACAAGAAGCTTCTAGAAGCTATCGACAGGGCTGCCCCTCGTCAACTTCTCCTTGCTTGGGGAAGAACCCAGCTGGCCTTGTGGTTTACCACAAAGTTGGGTGACCTGAAGAGGGCTGGGAGATGTCTCTAGAGAGATGCTGGTGAAATACATGTGGTGAATCTGACAAAAAAATTCTATAGAACTCACTGGAAGATCAGTGACAGTAGAGGTGACAGTGGCAAAGAAATGGTACTTCTCTGCTACCATTGCATCAGCTAGTCCACAACCACCCCAGTTGTTTAAGATTGGCTTCTGTGGGCTCTTCGGTTTGAAATGTTCTTGCTGCAGGAACAGGTCTTAAAGAGCATTTTGCTTTTCACCTTCATTAGGTTTCAGCTGACGCTTGTTGAGAGGATTAAGAACTGAGGGGTTATACTGGATTCAGCGTTAGTGTTGGGAAGCAAGTTAACGCACCTGGGAAAAAAACCACTTTATTCCAACTTCATGAGGCCTACAAAATGTTCCCTTACCTTGATTCAGCCATCTTGGCCACCTGGATCCATGACACAGTAACATCAGGGCTAATCTACTGTAATGCACTCTGTGTAAGTCTTCCCTCAAAGTTAACTGGTACAGGTTACAGAATGTGTATACATATTACACCCATTCATATTATATCAAAGTATACATATACATATGACATGTGGATACATATTACACACAGAGTATACACATTACACCTGGAGACCAAGCCCTATGATGGCCTGTGCGGCTCCTTCCAACTCTGTGATTCTAGGATTCTTACAGGGCTCTTTTTGTAGAAAAGGCCCAGCAGGAACTCATTAGCATAATAGGCCACACCCAACAGCAGGAACTCATTAGCATATTGGGCCACACCCCTGACAGCACAGCTCATTAGCACATTAGGCCGCACCCACATGTTACCAGAAGTGTGGTTATCCAGCCACACCCACCTTTTGCTTGTTATTCTGTTTACCTTGTTTGTTGTCAAAACCCAGGGCCTTTTTTTGTAGCAGGAACTCCTTTGCATGTTAGGCCACACACCCCTAATGTAGCCAATCCTAATGGGTTTCTGCTGTTGGGTGTGGCCTATTATGCTAATGAGTTCCTGCTGGGCTTTGCCAACTTGGGAGCCAGCCGGAACTCCGTTCCTGTGCGTTCCTGCCCCAAAATAGCCCTGACGATTCATTCTGCACTCACTGCATTGGCTGCCCATGGATTCCATTCAAGGTACTGGCTGTTATCTACAAAGCCCTTCATGGCCTTCGGCCGTCCTATCTAAAGGACCAGCCACGCTCTGCCATGACAGCTTTGCTGATCTGACCGGAGTGTTCTGCGGGTGCCACCCTGCAAATGGGCACGATCAACAACTGACCATACATGTGCATTCCTTATTGTGGCCCCCACCTTGGGGAGTGGCCTGGCTGAGGTGGTCAGGAAGGCTCCCACCATGCTTCTGACATTCTGCCAACGATTGAAAGCTGAACTGTTTGGTGTTTTTATAAAGTTGATAGGATTATATAAGAAAATGGTTCAGGAAGCTGCTTTTGGAAAAGGAACAGGACTGTGGCCTGTTGCTCACTATGTATTATCCTGCACGGACTGCTTTGCTTTTATAGTTATGTTTTATCATTTTCTGCATTGTTTGACATACCCTGCCAAATACTTTATGCTTTGTTTCAGACTGCTGTCACACTATTTATTTCATTTACTTCGTTTATACTCCTTCTTTCTGCCCAATGGGGGACCCAAAGCAGCATAAATCATTCTCTTCTCCTCCGTTTAGGTTTTCCTAACCCATTTAGGAAATTCTTGGAGATTTGAAGGCAGAGTTTGAAGAGGGGGCTCAGCAGCCGTGTGATGCCATAGAAGCTGCCATTTTCTCCCGGGAAACTGATCTCTGGAGTCTGGAGATCACTGTTAATTCTGAACTACAGCCCCTCCCTGTAGGTGGACAACGTACTAGAGAAAAGCTTTGACTTAAGATATTAATTACTATCATATATGGTCGTTGTATAGCTGTAATTTTAGTTAGTGTGTAGTTTTGTAGGATTTCTGTAGAAAATAAAAATGAAAATTATAAAAAAAACTATTTTATCTTCACGACAACCCTGTGAGGTAGGTTAGGCCAAGAGAGTGAGATTGGCCCAAAGTCACCCATCAAGTAGCATGGGGATTTGAACCTGGGTCTCCCATATCTTAGTTCAGCATGCCTATTAGATGTCTCATCCTATTGATTCCACTGACTTATACTGTGCAATCCACTTTGGGTCCCAGTGAGAAAGGTGTCGCCAGAGTTTAAACATGCAGAGAAACGGAGCACCAACTGTTTAAAGAAGATAACTCATGCCCCGGTCACACGGAGCAGAGAACGTGGGGGGGAGGCGTGGCTGTTCGCCCCGGAACAAAATAAAGTGCGGTAGCCCAATCACACGGTCCCCTGAGGCTTCGTGCTTAGGCTGTTAGCTGGCAATCACACGGTGATGCTGGAGTGTGCCAAAGAAGTGGTGCGGCAACCGTTTCGTGTTTGTGCGCATGTGCAGTTCCGCAGAGCAGCACTGCTTTCAGTTAGGTGTTTGTGCACATGCGCTTACGAAAAACATCTGGTTTGCGATGGCATGTGGATGGGCGCCAGATGCCACGGGATACTAGCGCACCCGTGCCCTACGTTTTCCGAGACTAGTGCACTTTCCGAGGTACTTTTCTACTGCGCATCTTCGATGGGATGCCACGGGTTGGCCACAGGTGCGCTACGCTTCCCAGATGTTGCGGTGTGATCACGCCCCAAAAATCCACATGACATTCGTGCCTTTAGCACGGCAAATCCTCCGTGTGAACGGGGCCTCAGTTTATTAAAGAAGAAATAAACTCTGATAGAACAGAAGAGAGGGAGAGAGGCTTAACTAACTGACTAACTGCTGTGAGAAACAGGAACGAAGGGGAAGGGCTCAGTTGGAGCACGAAGTCTCCAAAGAGCCAATCAGGAGACAAGAAGGACATAATTTGAAATTGTGGGAAGTCCCTAATCTAGCTATGCTAACTAGCAGTCCTTCAACTGTCCTCTATAGGCTGTTGTTTTGATCTTCTTCAAGTAGGTGCACTATAGACCGAGTATATTCCAACAAAAGGCAGACTATAAACAAAAGTAAATAAATAAATTATTGTGGCTATAGACTTGCTCTTTGTGATGTTTTTCCCTAACTGAATTTATAAACTTTTAGCTTGCACTCTGGCTGTGGTTTGACTGCTTAAAAGGGGGGGGGGGGACAACCTTAAGATTTACTAGAACCATCCCCTGAATCTATTTGAAGGTTTGTGCTTTCTTTTTTAAAAAATGACAGGTTCTCATGCACAAACCTGGTCAAAAAGCTTCTGATCTCCAAACTCTGATCCTAGCCATGTGCAAAATTGCTAAACAGAGTGGAAATGGCACTTTGTGCATGTTCAGAGTTGTTTACATCTTTTTCTTTTCCCCTTCCAAATGATTCAGCACTATTTTCAAAAACGTTACCCTTTGCACTGCAGGGTTGAGTCCTGACTGTCATTTAACTTGCTCAGAAATCTGCAGAAAAATGTATCAAAAGGCAAACGTTTTAGGAAACGGTGAACAATTTAGAAGAGAAGGAGGGGGAACCTACTTACCCTACCGTTTCTCCTCCGAACACATGCACGTGACTTTTTTTCAGTCACCAAAACCTCACTAGTCAAAGCAGTATTTTTGGTCAGCTCCACCTTCTTACTATTTTCCCCCCACACTGCAAGCAACTGTATCAACACCAGCATGATTTGCCAGATTTCCTCCAGCAAAACAAGGAAACGTGGCAAGCCGACCAGAAAAATAAAGAGAAGTTCACCATGTCCATTTCTGAAACTCCCCTCTCTCCCTGCTTCAATAGGCTTCTGTGGGAATAGTTCAGCATGCTGGGTCCAGAGGAATCCCCCTCGGAAACAAGAGAAAAGGGCTTAATTTTGACAGAATGCGCTGGAACCGTTTGCTTTCATTACAGTCCTGCCTAGTTCAGCAGAACACCAAGCTGTGCAGGTTAACACATTTTCTGTTTTGCTGCTCAGAGAAGCCAAGTCCGGCCACACGGTATGTATCAACCCCAACTCCTGAATTCTTTCGCCTTGTAGGAAAAAGTCTTTCCTTTCTTTCTTTCTTTCTTTCTTTCTTTCTTTCTTTCTTTCTTTCTTTCTTTCTTTCTTTCTTTCTTTCTTTCTTTCTTTCTTTCTTTCTTTCTTTCTTTCTCTATGTGATTCAGAAGCTGCTTTACTTTTTACTTTCCTCCCCTTAGATCCCTTTCCTAATTCTTTCCCCTTTGCATCCCATAAATTTCAAGGTCTTTCACCTTAGAGGAATATTGTTAACAGCCCAAATGGTCTGTTTAAAAAACAAATTAGATTCTAATTCTTGCCAGAGTTAATCTGTTCTTAATTCCCCCCCCCCATTTACGTTGAAAGACATTACTCCTTTTATTTCTTGACTTTTAAGGAGAACCGTTACATTGCTTAGATAAAATCATCTCTGGCGGCTAGACTGCTGCCAAAAACCCTAGGGAAAGTGAACAAGAAAGAACATGTTTACCTATTCAGAGATGCTGAGAGATGCAGGCTGGGTTAGATAGTCATTTTGGATTCGTAAATTTCAAGTGGTGCATGCATTTACAGAACTCTTGGTCAGAAAAAAGAATTTAGAGCACAAACTAACAGACTATCAGGGGATATATATTTGTTCCTGTTTTAAAATTTGATCAAATTGATCTCTTACTTGGTTCCATGAGAAATATACCAAAGTGGTACATGGCCACAGATGGAAAGAACAGCACTTCTGGCGGCCCCAGGCATGATCTGTCTCACAGCAGTTTCCCCAGTTTAAATCCATGTAAAGTAACCATATTGCATGCAGCTTTGCTACTGATGAATAGAAATATATATGTGTATGTGTATTTAAAATGGGGGAGGAAAAGATTCCATGCCTAACAGAGAATGTATTTCCTCCAGGTAAAAATATATCACTGTTTAGGATTGTGTATGTGATCGTTTTATAAAATGTAAATGCATATTTATTTGGAGTCAGTGTGGGGTATTGGTTAGAGTATTGGTCTAAGGAGACCCCAGGTCAAATCCCCATTTAGCTATGACCCACATTTGGGTGCCCTGGGTGACCCACATTTGGTGACCTGAGCTCACTGGAAGGTAGGGAATGAGGTTAAAATTGTAATTAAGGGGCTATACATGATTCTGAATGTGTGCATGACTTTAACTGGAAGGGTCTTACGGCTACGCGGCTCAAACCTTACACTGGCTCTGAACCCCACCCTTTCTGCAGTCTGTTTTTTTATAGTAAAACACATTTCCCACCCAGACTCCTGTCTCAAACAACAGAAGTTGCCTGTCTAAAGTAGCATATTGGCAACTGCTGTTCCTCTAGGGAGCCCCAAACCAGTGTCATTTAGCCTCACAACAACCCTGTGAGGCAGGACAGCTTGAGAGTGGCAGGACAGCTTGAGAGTAGCTCAATATAGTGGGTTATGGTGACAGATCAAGACTGGAGAGATCCTAGTTTCAATCTGTATTCAGTTCTCAGACTACCTGGATAGCGCACTGTCTCTGGATTCTCCCTGGGCCCTGTCAAATGTCAGATTTCCCGGTCTGCTGAGGGACCTTGGGCCAGTCACGTTCCCTAGGGTTGCCAACCTCCAGGTGAGGCCCTCGAGATCTCCCACTTTTACATCTGATCTCCAGACTACATAGATCACTTCTTCTGGAGAAAATGGCTGCTGTGGAGGGTGGGCTGTATGGCCCTGCCCCCCGCTGAGGTCCTTCCCCTCCCCAAGCCCTGCCCTCCCCAGGCTCTACCCCCCAAATCTCCAGGTATTTCCTAGCCCAGAGCTGGCAACCCGAACTCTCCCTGAGCCTAAAGTATCCCACGGAATTGCTGCAAGGATAAAATGGAGGAGAACGAAGCAGCACCCTGAACGCCTCAGAGGAAGGACGAGATGAAAACGTAATGGCCAGACCTGCCTTCAGCTCCCCGGTTGAGCTTCATAGCCAAATAAGGAGCCAACCACCGTTTCCTGCCCTGCTATCGCCTTCAAGCAGTTAGCTTTGCACGTAAAGAATGTGGGCGGACAGCTCGGCTCTCAGCTGCCCTCAGAGCGTCTCCTGGGAAGAAGAGTGCCCTGAGGCTGCCTGTCTCTCTGAGGGCCAACCTGGAGCGGGCTCAGCAGTCGCCTCCCTGCCTGCAGGATTTTAAACAAACTGGGTGCTTTGCAAGTTACTCTTCCTGTTACCAGGAAGAGTTCCTCTTCCATCCGTTGAATCCAAACATGATTTTTTTTTTTCCCCTTTGTGCTCTGCTAGCAAACAGCTGTGTGGGTTCCAGTGGCCTGTCACGTTCCCCTTTCCGAACGGCGAAGGTCAGCTTTTCCCACTCACCATTACACCACTACTTAGTGTGCGACTGCAATAAAGAAGGCCAGTGCTATGCTGGGGATTATTAGGAAGGGTATTGAAAACAGATCAGCCAATATCATAATGCCCCTTTATAAATCAATGGTGCGACCTCATTTGGAATACTGTGTGCAATTCTGGTCAGCACACCTTAAAAAGGATATTATAGCTTTGGAAAAAGTGCAGAAAAGGGCAACTCGAATGATAAAAGGGTTGGAACACTTTCCCTATGAGGAAAGGTTAAGGCGCTTAGGGCTCTTTAGCTTGGAGAAGCGGTGACTGAGGGGGTGACATGATTAAGGTTTATAAGATTATGCATGGGAAAGAGCAGGTAGAGAAACAGGTACTTTTCTCCCTTACTCACAATACAAGGACTCATGGGCACTCCATGAAATTGCTGAGTGGTCGGGTTAGAATGGATAAAAGGAAGTACTTCTTCACCCGAAGAGTGATTAACACTTGGAATTCACTGCCACAGGAAGTGGTGGCGGCTACAAGCATGGACGGCTTCAAAAGGGAATTAGATAAGTATATGGAGCAGAGGTCCATCAGTGGCTACTAGCCACAAGGTATAGATAGGGACTCTGGGGCAAGTGATGCTCTGTCATCTTGGTGCTTTGGGGGGTCAACAGTGGGAGGGCTTCTAATGTCCTGGCCCCACTGGTGGACTTCCTGATGGCACCTGGTATTTCTGGCCACTGTGTGATACAGAGTGTTGGACTGGATGGGCCTTTGGCCTGATCCAACATTGGCATCTCTTATGTTCTTATGTTTAACATACAGCATTCAAAGCGGTTGGTATACATTATCCCATTCATCCTTATTACAGCTCTGTCAGGTAGGCTAGTATCTTGGTGGAAGATGAGGCATGGAGAGAAAGGGCCATTTGCTTGAGGCCAGTTTGCAAGTCAAAGTTACAACAACTAGATACTATGGGACACCTGTGATGAAAAAAACATCACCACCACCAAACCTTAAGAGGTCTGGGACCAAACTGCCTGAAGCACTGCCTGCTCCCACATGGATGGAGCCCCAGCTCTGGGTGTCCCCATATCTGATGAGGAGGGTGTGTGTGGCAACCTGGAACAGTGCCTTCACAGAAGTGGCACCCTGCATTTGGAAGGCCCACCCCATCTCCATTTGATTGACAGCTTTAGGCATTAAAAAGCAACCTTATTTATACAGCCAACTCAGGGTGGGGCCACAGCTCAGTGTTCTTGCATACAGGAGATCCCAGGTTCAGTCCTTGGCACCTCCACCTAAAAGGTTGCAGGAGCTAAAGAAGCTGCCTGAGTTCCTGGAGAGCTGCTGCCAGCCGAAATGGACAGTACTGAGTTTTGCGGAACAAGGGTCTGACTCAGTTGTTGTTCAGTCGCACAGCTGAGTCAGACTCTTCGCGACCCCATGGACCAGATCACGCCAGGCCCTCCTGTCTTCCACTGTCCTCTGAAGTTTGCTCAATTTCATGTTAGTTGCATCAATGACGCTGTCTAACCAACTCATCCTTTGCCGTTCCCGTCTTCTTTGACCTTCTATCTTTCCCATCAGGGTCTTCTCCAGGGAGTGCTCCCTTCTCATTTGGTGGCTCAAAGTATTTGAGCTTCAGCTTCAGTATCTGGCCTTCCAGGGAACAGTCAGGGTGGATTTCTTTTAGGATTGACTGATTTGATCTTCTTGCAGTCCAAGGGACTCTCAAGAGTCTTCTCCAGCACCATAGTTCAAAATAATCTATTCTTCGGCACTCGGCCTTCCTTATAGTCCAACTCTCACAGCCATACATGACTACTGGGAATACTATTGCTTTGACCATGCGGTCTTTTGTTGGCAGGGTGATGTCTCTACTTTTTATCATGTTGTTTAGGTTTGTCATCGCTTTCCTCCCAAGGAGCAGGCATCTTTTAATCTCATGGCTGCAGTCACCGTCTGCAGTGATCTTAGATCCCAGGAACGTGAAGTCTGTCACTACTTCCACGACTTCCACTTCTATTTGCCAAGGAGTAATGGGTCCAGATGCCATGATCTTAGTTTTTTTTGATGTTGAGTTTCAAGCCAACTTTTGTGCTCTCCTCTTTCACCCTGAACAGGAGGTTCTTTAGGTCCTGTTCACTTTCTGCCATTATAGTGGTATCGTCTGCATATCTGAGGTTGTTGTCTGGCTCAGTGCCAGGCTGCATTTGCTGGTGCTCCAAAGAGCACTGGAGTTGCCACCAATGCTCCCTCTAAGCTGTGGAGCCTTGTGAGCAAAAATTCTACTTTGTGAACTACTGGCGTTAAAGTTGTGAGTGAGCAATTTGGCTGCTGCATAAATTAGTTTGCTCTGGAGCCACCCTTTCTGAGCTAAGACAAAAATGAGTGAGCAGGAAGCTAAAAAACTGTGAGCTAGCTCACACTAACTCATCTTAGAGGGAACCCTGGTTGTCACCTATTTTGTCTCTCTCCTCCTGTGCCTTTAGTGTGCAGAGATTCAGCAGGCAAAGGAACCCCAACAGCTGGGCTCAGCAGCTGTGACCAATGGAAAAGTTGGCCATCTCAAATGGATATGGCCATTTCTTTGACTTGAGATTGAACTATTGAAATAAAATAACAATACAACAACAACAAACTATTAGTAACAGCATAATTTGCATATTCCGGGGCTGAATTTTAGCTTCCTGTGTGTGCCCGCAGGCCTAAGGGTCCAGGGAGCTGCAGCCACGCTCAGCTTTCTCCCAGAGGTCACCTGCCACGTACCCCTTCCAGGTGCCTGTGGCTCCTCTGGGGGTGGAATGCAACTCTTCAGGCCAGGGCTGTTGTTGTCTCCCCCTCCCTAAATCTGCCCTTGCCTAGACTGATTTGCACAGGGCTGGACAGAGTGGCGACAACTCAGGTCCCTTTTGGAGATTGCAAATAGTTTTTGAATTTTTTTTTGGGGGGGGGCTAGGTAAATTAAGCAGACATCAGGAATACGAGCCCCCCCCCCCCTGCAGCTTCCAAATCCATGTCATTTTATTTTTTTTTTTATTTAAAATATTTATATGCCACCTTTCCACTAGGGATCCCAAGTCCCCCCGGGGGGCGGGGAAACCCCCACCCCAAAGGCCCCGGGGGGAACTCCACCCTGACGTGCGCGTCACCCGGAAGGGACGCGGGCACGCTGGGGGTGGGGCCATGGCCATACAAGGGAAAACTCTATGGTTTTCCCTTGTATGGCCGTGGCCCCGCCCCCAGCATGCCTGGCGTCCTTCCGTCACTTCCGGGTGATGTGCGTGCATTGTGCGCGCGCACAGGACACCAGCCGGGAGCCCCCCGCTCCCAGCGAAGATAGACTTGGCAACCCTACTTTCCACCCATTCAGGGTCCCCAAAGTGGTGAACATGAAAACATTTGAACAATTAAAAACAGAATACCTGGAGATTATGGGGGTGGATCCAGGAAAGGGCGAGGGGAGGGGAGGGGCCTCAGCATGGTACAATGCCATGGAGTCCACCCTCCAAAGCAGCCATTTTGTCCAGGGGGAGCTGATCTCTGGCAGCTGGAGATCATTTGTGAAAGCGGGAGATCCCCAGGCCCCACCTGGAGGCTGGCAACCCTATCCACTGGCAAAGGACACAGATAGAGGTGACAGATGAGTCTCCCTGGGAGGGAGGGAGTTCCACAGTTTTGTGGCCATGACCAAGAAAGGTCTCTCTTGGGTCGCTACACATCAAGCCTTATGTCAGGGGCAACTGAAGCAGGGCCTCCAAAAATGACCAGAGTGAGTGGGTGGGTTCATATGGGAGAAGGCAGTCCTTAAGGTCATCTGCATGTTCCAAGCATATGCCATGTATGGGCAAGAAGGCAGCCAATGTTTTTGTTGGCTCTGCTTCTGTGCCTTGGACTCCCTAAAATGGAACCAAGGATGTTCCACTTAGCAAGGAAATAGTTAAACAACGGGAAAGTTAGTATGGCACAATGTCAGACTGGAAAACCCAGGTTCAGGGATCGCGGATAACTCTTGCATACATTGGCAGGACAGCTGTTTGCCCCAAGTTCTCTCCCGCCTGTCTGCAATCCAGCTGGATTTGTGCCACTGTGGTCCAGGAAGCACATTCAGCATCTACCTCTGTTATTTTGGCTGGGTCTTGGGGAACCACCAGCAGGCCATGGGCTACACATTAAATGTCATCCAACCAGATGCCAACGGTGGTGTAAGCCAATGGATGGCACTGTAGGCCACCGTGAAGCCAGCAGAACAGAGCATGCTACCTAACCAGGCGTATTCTGAATAAACAGGAAATGGGCCTCTGGCAAGAAAACTTTCCACAAGCAATAGTTTCTTTTTACCCCGACTTTAAGCTAAGGGGCTTGATCTTTTGAAATTGTTTCTACTGTCTTGTTTCTCGCCTGTTTTATTGCAACTATTTAACCCAGTTTTTCTACTTCAGCTGAGTTTTTAACCCTTTGTTAATTGATACATTTTTATGCTGTTTTATGATTTTATCATGTTTACTGCTGTGAGCCACCTGGAGCAGATTCTTCAGAGGTGCAGGATACCTATTTTCTAAATAAACAGATTAATAAGACTGAATGGTATGTTCTGAGGAGGGAGACTTCTTGCTAGCTCAGAGACTGCTCTTGGGTATGAAATTTCTCTTGTAAACCAGGCAAACAGTTCAAAAGGGCGACCGGCCTTGAGGCGCATCTCTCAACCTCACTAGGGCCCAATCTGCATCTAGCATTTGCTCCGCTGTTTTACCAAACCCACACCGGAACAGAAAAAGATGTGGCTCAAAACCACATTCAAATATCCTGGGCCAATGCCATACTGACTGCAGAGTCATCCCCGAATGGCCATAAAATGGCCATAAAATGGCCATAAATCTATGCAGATGGCTACCATAAAACCAAGAGATCAAACAAAGTGAAAGTGGCATGCAGTCTGGACACTGCCATAAAATCCGACAATCAATCAAGGTGAAAGTGGCATGGTACTTTAGCCAGTCACTAGATCTCTCTAGAACCCTGTCCTGATATCGCCAGTTCACAAGTTACACTATGCCCATGTCCTCCATGTGTCCGATTGACAAACGTGGCATGGGAGTTCCATCCCTTCTGCATCCTCAGGTGGAACAAGCCTCAGGTGCAGTGAGCGGCATGTCGGACTAGGAACCTGGAGACCAAATCTCAACCCAGCCATGAAACTCACCGCACCCGAGGCTTGTTCTGCCTGAGGATGCAGAAGGCATGGGACTCTGTCAATCAGACACATGGAGGACATGTGCATAGTGTGACTTGTGAACTGGCGATATCGGGACCGGGTTTTAGTTACACGCTCTCTCGGCCTGACCTATCCTCCCAGGGAGATTGTGAGGACAAAGCGCAGGGGCAGAACTCACATGCACCACCCTAAGCTGCTTGGAGGAGGAACAGCATGACTAGTCCTGGCTTGCCAACTGTCCTTTAGGTACCAGGTGCTTCTGAAGTTAGGTCTCCCTCTTTCCAATGGCCTCAGAACCTGCAGAGGAAATGGGACAGCTCATTTGACCCCACATGACTCAACCTTCTGTCCCACTGTTTGCAGGAGGATTTAGACCTCGTTTTTTTAAAGATCAAGCAATAATTGCTTGCCCTGATCTGGATAGCCCAGGCAAGCATGATCTTGTCAGATCTCAGAAGATAAGCAGGGCTGACTCTGGCAAGTACCCGGATGGGAGACCTCAAAGGAATAGAGGCAGCAAGCCACCTCTCTGAATGTCCTTGCCTCCCAGCCCTACTAGGGGTCGCCAGAAGTCAGCCATGACTTCTAGGCGCGCGCATGCACACACGCACGCACGCACACACAAATACAAAAAAAATCCAACCATTGCTTGAGCACCCCAGTCAAGTGACTGATGCTGGCCTCTCCAATAACAGAGTCAATACACCAAACAGAGATAAATGCTAATGATATTTTAACACAATGGCAACAGAGCCTGCTTGTTGGAAAGTTTCAGTTAACAGTTGGACACAGCTGCCAGGATCAAAAGGCTTGATCACAGGGCAGGATCCCTTTATAAACATGGCAAAGACTGAACCGTGTTTCAGACAAAAATCTGGTTATTGCTCTAGCCTACTTAAATATTTGTTATTTCTATAGTGCTCTCAGTGAGCCTGTTGCCTTACAGGATACAAGACAAAAAGTCCCTGCCCCCAAGGAGCTTTCAGCCTGAGAAAAGGGAGACGACAAAGGGAGGGGAGGGAGGTAAAGAGAAACAGGGGAAGAATCTGCATTTATTCCACCTAGAAATATCCAACATTATTAACAGCATCTGTATAATGCTAGGGGGCTTGAGCAGCCGATACCAAGCGTTCTTAAACAGTCTGCCTTGTTTGGCAAATTGTACTGACTACAATTTCTTCTGATATGCAGCACCTGGGGAAAAGGTAAATTCTTTTTTTAAATGCCGTGGATGGAAGCTGTCACTCACAAGGAAAGAGTTGGTCAGTACACTGACTTTGTCAAACAAGGCAGACTGCTTATGAGTCAGTTTAGAGATAGAAGAAGAAGAAGAGATTGGATGTATACCCTGCTCTTCACTACCTGAAGGAGTCTCAGAGTGGCTTACAATCTCCTTTCTTTCCCTTCCTCACAACAGATAGCCTGTGAGGTAGGTGGGGCTGAGAGAGCTCTTTTGAGGACTGTTCTTGAGAGAACAGCTCTGAGAGAACTGGGACTGACCCAAGGTCATACCAGCCGCTGCATGTGGCGGAGTGGGGAATCAAACCCGGTTCTCCCAGATTAGAGTCCGCACTCATAACCACTGCACCAAACTGGCTAATAGGGGATAGTCCTCTGGAATTCTAGGCTTTTCATAAAGTAATCAGATTATTATCTGTTTAAGGCACATTTGGATTTATAACATTCTTTCTGCAAAGGTGATGGACTAGTTAGGGATAGCCTGTAACTGCAGACTCATGAGTCTTATATTGTCCTGGAATGTTCTGATGCACTTAGGGATCCACAGCTGCAACTCTGTATATCCCCCCATGACAGCCTGAAGCGAAACACTGTTGAAGGCAATTGAGAAGACTGATACTTGGTATCCACTTGGTGTGCCAGTGGCCAGCATACCAGTACGAAGTAGGTTGGAAGACACTGGTAGAAATCTGAAGCTGACCATGTCAGAGCAGTCATTTGCCTACAAGGTAGCAGTGATGTTCAGAAAAAAAGTATATGGAGGCAATTCATTTGCCAGGTCCTTTGTGAAGAAAGTTGCTGTTCTCAGAACCAATCTAGATGACATTTCAAGACAGCAAGTATGCATCAGCCATATTGAATGGAAATGTTTATCACAGTTGAGAGGGGCATTTTGGGTTTGGCCACCTTGACCAATGCCAACCGATTGCTAGGAACTGTGAAGGCAGCCACCACTTGAAAACCAGTTTCTTGTCCATGACAGATAAAGATGTAAAATTTCTGGAAACCAAGGCCATGGGAAAAAAGGGGGGGGGGTTGCCCTTAAAAAAATACCAGACATTTTGCAGAAAATTAGAATATACATTTCAGGTGGTTAACCGAGTTAATCTGTAGCAGCAGAACAAATTCACGTCTAGTAGAACATTAAAGACCAACAAAATTTTCCAAGGTATAAGCTTTCATGACTCAAAGCTCACATTGTCAGATATGAAGAATTTTAGAATATATGCAGTACAATCCCCCCCACACACATGTTTTTCCTGGGCCTTCACACCTCTAATCATGACTACTTAATTCTTGCCAGAAGTGGAGAGAACCTTTGCCTAGGATAATCAGCCCCTCTTTACTAGTGAATAATTTCCCTCATGCATTTGAACAGGAAATGGTTGATCTACTTGGGGGGGGGGGAACTCTCCTTAGATAAAGATGACTTGGCTAATTATTGTTACAGTCCTCCATTTTGGGACAATGGTGATTGTATGGTGGCAGAGCTAATTCAAGCATTACTGTTTTTCCCCTTGAATATTTTACAATCTAAAATGGAGAGGGTCTTTGTTGCACTAGTGGATGGCCCTGTGTCTGTGGACTGGCAAAGGTAGTTCCTCCCTGTTAATCCTATTTGATATGGTCAATGATGCTACCTTACTGGACCATTTTGCAGGCATTTTCACGGGTGGCTCTCCATTGATCTTTCTTGTTCAAATTCGCCCAAACTTTTCATTGGCAATGCCAAGTCATTATGCTTTGGCTTTATTGTGTATGGTACCCACAAGGTACTCTTTGCCGTGCTCTTGAATTTCTATGCAAGTTTTGGATTTGGGCATTTTTAATACACTGATGACACCAAACTGTCCATTTCATTAAATCAGACAACTGGCAGCAGCCATTTCTTCTGAAACAGTGTCTGGATGTGGTGGCAAGGGTAATAAGAGAGAACAATTAGAACTCAGTCCTGACTAAAGGAAGTGGTGCTGACAGGAAATGTCTAGGCTCTGAAAGGTTTGGTTCCAGATTATCTTCTCTGACCAAGTAAAGAACCTTGGGATGCTCTTAGACCCATCCTTGCTCTGAAAGAAGCAGTAAGCTAATTTCCCCCCAGTCTGTGGGTAAATGTGTCACAGTGTTTTGAGGGACAGGGCAAAGGTCAACCTCATCAGGTCAAAAGGACAACAGAAGGCACACAACTGTTGAGAAGCAATGAAAGCCCTGCATGCTCCCCTCATGAAGATTAGATATCCTTCTAGCTGCAGAAATGCATCTTGGGTTTAAGAGCTGTATACGTCTACACCATGCCCACCTTGTCTTTAAAAGCATTTCACTCATTCAAAAAGAGAAAATATTTCATAAGAGTTTTTTTTCAGTACTCCCCCAAATTTTGTGTTTTTCCATTGGAAAAATTGAGAAAAAGGCTTACAAAAAGGGGGGGTATTTTTTCTGCGGGGGGGGGAGTTACAACTCAATCAACAGCATCTGCTTCTCCATTCTAGGCACTGATCTGGCTGTGTTGATCCATATTTCTGTAAGTTCCAGTTTAGACTGATGTAATGTGTTGTACATGGTGCTGCCCTTGAAGGCAACTTGAAAACTTTAGTTAGTCCAAAATGCAGCCACCCAGTTTTTGGTTAGTGATGGGCAATGCACTCCAAGCCTATTTTAAAACAACAACACTGGCTTCCAATTTGCTTCTGCATTCAGCTCAGGGTGCTGGTTCTTACCTTGAAAGCCCTTCAGGACATGAAAGCCACATACCTCATTGTTATTCTTCTATGAGGCTGTAGGGCTCTTCTATTTCAAAGGGTTTATGATTAACTGTGGCATTTAGTTTTCAACGGGACATTCCATATGGCGTTTTAATCTGTTAAAGTCCTTAATCTATATTTGTTTGGTTTTCGTTTACAACCAATTACTTTTATAGCATAATGTTCTAAATGACTACATGCCACCTTGCACTTCAGTAAGACAGGATATACTCTTTGTTTTAAACTTCTTCTCCTTTCTCCCTTCCATTAAGGACGATGAACTCCAAAAAAAGGGCAGTTCTGTTCTGCATCGTCTTTCTTGGTCTCTTCTCAGTGGTAGCAGTTGTTTACTTGGACTTGGACTGGTAAGAAATCAAGACTGATGCATTCAAGATATTTCCTTTTTAATCTTTATTAAAACAAATGAACAACAAAAGGAAAAATGAAATACCAAGATACAGAAAATATATAACAATCCCTTTCCCCTTTACAACCATGGACACAGACATCCTTTATCACCACAGGGCAACTATGGTGTTAATTCAGTCTAGCCTAGGGGTCACCAGCTCCGGGTTGGGAAATACCTGGAGATTTGGGGGGTGGAGTCTGAAGAGGGCAGGGCTTGGGGAGAGGAGGGACTTCAATGGGGTATAGTGCCATAGAGTCCACCTTCCAAAGTGGCCATTTTCTCCAGGTGAACTGTAATCCCAGGAGATCTCCAGCTACCACCTGGAGGTTGGCAGCTGTAGTCTATTCTGTTGCCAGTTCCATCCTCGGTAAAGCCTCTGACCATAGTAGGTCTCATTTGAGTGTCTCTCTGCTTTTCTGGGCTGTGGTTAATTTCACAAGACTATAGATCTTTATTTTCAACTGTATTCCCAGTCTTGTAATTTAGGAGGGGTTTTTTGTTGTTGTTTCCATTGCCGTGCAAAGACCAACCTAGCAACAGTAACCATCTGTAAGGCAACCATTGACAGGTCACTAAGGAGGATATCAGGTATATAATTTAGCAGCAGTGTCTCTGGCTTGTAAGGTATCTATTTCCTCAACCCAGCCGATATAATTTTCACAACTAGTTTCCATTAGCTGGAGGCAGGTGTACATGTCCACCACATATAAAAAAAGTTTGCCTCATTTTATCCACATTTTATTTGCTGGTTTCAGCGTTACAACCAACCTTAAAGGAGCCAAATATTATCTGTGAATCATTTTCAGCAGATTTTCTCTAAAGGAGAGAGAAACTGTAAGGTAGTACTGTGGGTGAAGATAAATTTCCATTTCAAGTCCTCTAAGTCATTGCCTCAGGTTTTTTGCTGCCTTATGCCGAAGTTTTGATCAGACTAGCATCATATTCAATAAAATAGTGTACGTACATTCAAGATTTTTTCTAATGAACAGACTATTGCAGGGGTGTCAAATTCATTTGTTATGAGGGCCGGATCTGACATAAATGAGACCTTGTTGGACCGCGCCATGTGTGTCATAAAGTGTAATGCCAGGTAGCGGAGATATAAACTTTATAAAGGGCACAAGCACAAAGGGTTTTTTAAATTTAAAATAAAAACATGCTTAAAACATTAGCTATGTAAGCTGCAAACCTACTTTTGATTTATTGACATTCACCACAGAAATCTCATGCTCAGAGTTCTGAGTCTAGGACCCAGGTTAAAACATGAAGTGGCTGAGTGATTAAGAGAGTCTGGCGAAGCAAGCTATGATGCAGCAGCAGAACTGGAAGCAGAAGATGGCCACTGTGGGCCTGATGGAAGCGCTCCGGGGGGGGGGGCTTATCCGGCCCCTGGGCCTCATGTTTGACACCCCTGGACTATTGTGTCTTGCAGGGAATCAGCCACACACCTCTTTTTTTTGCTCCATTCTGGCTTTCAAGGCCTGTTCAGGGATCATAACTTTCTTGGGAACAAATGCACGAACAGGTTCTCTCCATCCCAAAAGTGTTAGCAAATAAACTCTTCTTAAAATGGGGTAGAATAGCTGTGAGCCAGCAAGGACACAAAGTTCCAACCTTCCTCCACTCATTGTCGGGATGATTTTGAATTTCTCTTCCCTGCCCTTTCAACTCCCAAATTACTGGTTCGATTTTGCTTTCGACCTGATGAAAGCTGAATCCAGGATTGCATATCATTTCTGATTTGTTGCACCACCCCTAGTGTGCATTTGCAATTTTGTAAATCAGCACTGGACATCATTTATACATATAAAACATATTTGCATGCATAAGGCCATATAAAAGCTTACAACATACATTCACAATACAAACTAACCTACGAACCTAACAGCAAAAAAGCTGGAAAGTAGAACTGGTAGCAAAAACAAAGATAAGTACAAAAATACAAAACAGAGAATTCATCACCACACACCAGTTAGCTTCGGATCAGCTGTTTTCTCAGTCTTGATGCCCCTATCTGCAGCCAGGAAGGGGGGACAATTGACCTTTCTGTTGATCTCAAGATGTGCCACAAGATAATGTGGAGAAGCATTTTGAACTCTCAAGATGGACTACTGAAATTCTTAATGCCACTACCAGGGAATATACAGGCCCTGAACAACACTGTACACAAGCGGGATCACGCATGATACCTAGGTGCAGAAATTCATTCACCTCTCAATCTAAACTAAGGCCAAAATAAATTCCCCCATACTTTCAATTAGCAATGTGATTTTTTACTCCTGTTGCTAAAAATTTAACTCAGGATTCAAGGGTTCACTGGGTACCTCCATTTTTATTTTGGTATGAACCTCAGGTGAAGCTTCATAACACGTTAAATACCAAACACCGTCTTCCAAATTCTGTAATTATTGTTATTTGGTTGAGGCGGCAGGCGTTCAATCCATTCTGGGGGGCCCTGTCCTGTCCACAACGCTGTTTATGACCTTTTTCCAGTGCCCTACTATTTTGAATATTATCTGGACACTGGAGTTTCTTAGGGAAATTATTTCATAAGGCATGGATTTGGTTTGATCTGCTATTGCTAATTATTGTTTTATTGCTTTTATTGTTGTTGATTGTACGTTGTGAGCCACCCTGAGGCAATTTTGGGGGTGGAATATAAATTTAATAAATAAATAGATGTTGAAAATAAATAGGTTAGGATGCAAATATCACTGCATGCTGACTGTCAGTTATGAAAATACTATCAACTGCCAGCACTCAAAAGCTGAAATGCAATGGCATTGCAATAGATACCGCATATTCCAGTACTTAGAACATTTGTTACCTAAATGCCGAAGAAAGAATTTAGTATCTGGGATCAGACAAATTCATTTCAGCTCTAATTAAGATGTGTCTCCCAAGTTGCATGGAGATACAGATGATTTACTCTGGTACAAATAAGTGTGGGTCTGCTGGCTTTCTGCAACTACATGAGATCTTGGGGATATCTGATCAGACCATCAGATGGGTATTCTAGTTGCAAAAAGCAGCTATGGCACTGGGAAATGTGCCTGTCTTTTTTCCTTCCTTGCTATAGGAGGGCAGTTTCTCATTGGAGGGACAGTAGAGAGAGGAGGAAAGAGTTATAACTCCCTTTCCACACACCATGGCCCCAATCCATAATTGAGGCCCCTGCAGCTGATTTTTTTTTTTTTGCAACAAAATTCTCACATCTGGAGATCCAGTCATAGACCCATCCAGGCACTTAAGGCATCCCAATGAGGATGGGGAGGGTGTTCCCGCTTAGTGTTGATGCAAAATGTAAAGTGCAAGCAACTGAACCACAGCTGCGTGTAACATTGTGTTGTTCCTGTTTCAGCAGGGATGGAACAGAGGTGTGGATATACAAAAGGTAAGCGACCAACAGAATTGAGGGGAAAGGCTTTCTTTGTAATATACAGAGGTGGGCTTGGGCTGCCCAGTCCAGGCTGGGATTTATTGGATTTAAACAAGGCCTCTTAGGCAGGGGGTTTCCCGGTCTGTTGCCTAAGATGCTTTAATTGGAGACATTGTGGGGGAAGAAGTTCACCCGAGAGACTATCTGCATACAGGCATGTATTCTATCACTGAGCTGTGGCCCTCCAATGCAGAGGTGGTAATTCAACAACAACACTTGCGGAACAGTCCCTGGATATAGTTGTGCCTACAGCGTGTGGATCTGGTAGAATAAGAACATAAGAAGAGCCTTGCTGGATCAGACTAGGGGTCCATCTAGTCCAGCATCCTGTCTCACATAGTGGCCAACCACTTCCTCTGGAGGGCCAACAGCAGGGCATTGAGGCTGAGACCTTCCCCTGATGTTGCCTGCTGGCACTGGGATTCAGCAGTTGACTGCCTCTGAATTTGGAGGTCCCCCTCAGTCACCATGGCTAGTAGTCACTGATAGACCTATCCTCCATGAATCTGTCTTATCCTCTCTTGAAGGTGTTTATTCCTGTGGCCAACTACAGCACTCTGGAACCAAATTCCATCATTTAATCAATTTGTCATGTCATTTCAATAAATACCAAGGATAACCTAACTGACCAGGCTTAATAAGACTGAATGTTCTAGCAAGCTGGGCCCCAGTGAATCATCGGGGGGGGGGGGGGTTGGCTGTTGCAGCTGCTCTGGCTGTTTCAGAGAGGTTAAAAAAATCCAGCTACTGATACACATGATGAACTGATGATTTTGCACTGTTCTGTGATTTTGCACTGTTCTGTGCTGTATGAACAGGCAGTGCTGAGGGTCATATTCCTGTTGTATGGAAGTGGCACAAGGCCCAATCCAATGGGACAGCTCTGTGTCTCTCTTCTAAATGAAAAGCTGCCTTCATTTGCTGTGATCAGGAACTGACACAACAGAAGAGGGTTTGTTTACAGTGCAGTTCTAGGCAGACTTGAACCCTTCTCAATCCACTGAAGTCAATAGGCTTAGAAAGGGGCCACTGTGTTTAGGACTGCATTTTAATCTGTTTCACCTCCTCCTATTTGTCCTCCGAAAATCCACGTCAGCTATTTTTCCAGCCAAGGGGCAAAGATACAGCATCCTTTCCCCCACAGGATTAAAGGTAGCTCAGGGGCACTCAGTGTAATTTTTTTCCCTTTTAAAGGAACAGTGGCAAGAGGAAAAAGGCTTGAAGAACCTCCACTAATCATGACAGCCTTCCAGGGCTATTTTTCATTTTTTAAAAATGAGGGGGAAAGTGACATGAAAATTCTGTGCCCCAGCTCAGCAAGAAGAAATGCCCAGTGAGGTTGGACCACTTGCACACATATGCCCAGAGAATAAAGTGGCAATAATGACCAAGCCCTGGTTCTCTGCCAAGATATAAATATGCTCAGTTGGAATCTATCATTTGCATCTTTCAGTTTCTATACAGAGCGTGTCAGACACTTTGACTAAACATTCTGTTCTGATGTACAACACACCTTACAACCTGCCTGGAAACTATGCTTATCCATTATCAAAAAATATACATACCATTTTGTTAAAGCACAGGGAAGTTGAAAATGAGATAAGCCAGCATTCCCACACAGCCAATCAATTCAGAAATCTGATATTTACCCATCTACATTGGCCTTTATTATCACACAGCAAGAGAAAGGCTAAAAAGCACTTTAAATAGCACCTGTGAAATTGGCCTGTGTTTGTATCTGCTTCCACCCTAGGATGCTTTTCTGTTACCAAGTCATCCTTTCCCTGTAATTATCTGCAGGTGGTAGAATTGGAACTGTGTGTGTGGAGGGGGTCCAGATAGCATTTAATATAGGACAGTACTTCTCATACCCACAGGCCTGATCCTATTATATGTTTCCTTAGAATTAAGATCAATTCTCCTTGACAGTTCCTTTTTTGTCTTTATTATTTCCTCTTCATAGCTGGAGCATTCCTGAACCATTTGTTAGTTCATCATCTTCATCATATGGTCAACAGACCTTCCACTAACACAGTCATTAAAGCAAATTATAGTACCTGCATATGTCTGGGTAACAGAGTTCTTTCATCATTACAGCTTTGCACTTTGCAGCTGAAGTTACTGCTCATTGGCTTGGTTTTTTTATGATGGTAGGAGTACAATGAGGAATACACACACACGCATATATATTACTGTGGCTTTGCATACAAACTGAAAAGTGATACTTGACTCGCTCAGACAAGAACTGATAATTAACAATTGATTCAGGAATTCTCAGGAATGCCACACAGTGAGAGTGCCTTGGATCAGGAATCTCCATGGTCACACACCTTTAGATTTTCACAATAGCGATAAATGAAGCTGTTCAACCTAAGCCAGGCCATTGATCCAGCTGTTCTACTTCTGCCCAACTGGCAGTCTCAGGGGATCTTTCCCAGTACAACTACCCAAGATCCTTTTAATTAGAAAATGTGCTGAATTCAACCTGGATCCAATTTCTACATGCTTGAACACTGGGGCTATGACCAAACTAGTTTTGTTCTAGCTAAGGTATCATGTTGTTTCCAAGTTCTTTGACTATCTGCTCTTTCTCTCTCTCTCTCTCTCTCTCTCTCATATACAGGAAACTACAGATCGCCGAGTTGAAAAATGAAATAGATCGCTGGCTGACCATACGCATGTCAGGGTCAACAGCAAGTAAATCTCCACACACGACTCCAGGGGAACGTTATGCTTTATTAGATTACAGGTCCGTTGCCATGGTCTACAGGGATATTGTTAGGAATGACAATGGGGTGGATGCATCCCTTCATATAGCATGATGCTGTAAATGGCTAAGCAAATGAAATCCAAGCGCGTGCGTGGGAATTCTCCCGGCGGGAGGTTACATAATGAGCGGGAATGTCTCCGTGCCCCATGAGAGCAGAAATATTCACACCAACAGTGGAACGCAAGCCCTCCCTTTCCCTCAAGGTTAGTCAGATAACCCAGTCTGGCAGCGCCAGTTCGCACTGTCTCAGGAGAGCCTCCCTATCGCTGTTTACAGCTAGCCAGCAAAGCAAGCAAGCAAGCATGTGCCGTAGCGCCACAGTCAGGAAAGGACAGGTGCACATGAAAAATGACAGCTAGCTGACAGCGCGACTGGTTCAACCCCAGGTAAGAAGACCATGTAAACCAGAACCGAAACCCATAGGCCTGAAACTTGTATGTTTGGCTCTGTTGTGGAGCACCTGCTTTGTAAATGGGTTCAGTCCCCAGCATCTGTACTTCCCCAGCCAGAGGACCTGGAGACCCAATGCAGGCAGGGTGGACACTCCAGAGCTAGATACACCAGTGCTCTGATTCAGTATAAGGCAGCCTCAAGGGGGATCACAGAACAGCAGAGCCATCTCTGTTGTTGTTGTAATTAAGAACAAAAGAGAAGCCAATGTTGGATCAGGCCAATGGCCCATCTAGTTCAACACTCTGTCACACAGTGGCCAAAAATACCAGGTGCCATCAGGAGGTCCACCAGTGGGGCCAGGACACTAGAAACCCTCCCACTGTTGCCCCCCCCCAAGCACCAAGAATACAGTGCATCATTTGCCCCAGACTGAGAGTTCCTATCTACTCACAAGGTATTGTCAAGTCACAGCCAACTTCCCCTATAGTGTCTTAATTAAACCCACCACTCCTGGCATAATTTGTGCTCTCCCCTACAATCTTCTTCATTGCATGCAGTGTCCTAGCCAACCTGTCTTGATTTCTTGCAGGAATGAATATGGTAATCAAGAACCAAAGAACGTATCATTGCCTCAGTGGTTTAATCCAAGGTAAGAAATATAAATTCAGAACCAAGATATTGGGGCATAAGGGGAGGTTTACACAGCACCTGAGGGTAATACATGACCTGCCACAGTCTTGGTACCACAACAGGGACCCTTATATTTACTTCAGCAGAGAACACAGCTCTTTAGGGCCATTTCAGGCCGAGGAAACAGCCTGGGTTGAAGGTTTGTTTCCCCTCCGAATCAGGACCCCATTCAACTGATAACTGCACTTTTAAAAATAAACTGGGAATTCAGCTCATAGAACTGTTCTGTCACTGTGAAGCCATGTAACCAACATATTTTCAGGGCTGGCTCAAGGTGTTTCTGCGCCCTAGGCAAGGCTGCCTTGTGGCACAGATGCCAACCTCCCGGTGGGGCCTGGAGACCTGGAGACCCCTGGAGCCAGCCACCCTTTTGCTGCCGCCACCACCGCCTCTTCCCCCCCGCTGCCACCAAAGGAGGGGAGGCACAGCTTGGCACCCCATCCATGGCCCGGCACTCTAGGCGAATGCCTAGTTCGCCTAGAGGGTGAGCCGGCCCTGCATATTTTAGCAACAGAGTTCCCTGTGGCCATTTCAGGACTAAAAATGGTGCAGGTGAGGGGAAAGCTGAAGCCACCCCTCTTGTCATAATCAGAACTGGGCTTGCTCACATCTGGGAGGCACTGAGCTCCCCTGGCATAGCTGTCATTCTCTTAATGCAGAGGAACCATGTTTGGTGTTGTAGTGAATTGTGCAGATTTCCCACTCCCCCGTTTGCAGCTGCTGGATGACTTTGGGCAAGCCATAGTTCTGTCAGAGCTGTTCTTGAAAGGGCAGTTCTCTCAGAGCTCTCTCAGCCCCCACCTACCTCACAGAGTGTCTGTTGTGGGGACGGGAAGGGAAAATGAGTTTGTAAGCTGCTCTGAGACTTCAATTGAAGGGCGGGGTATAAATCCAATCTCATCTTCCTCCTCTTCCTCCTCCTCCTCCTCCTCTTCTTCTTCTTGCATGCCCTCCAACATGTCAGAAATGAAAACAGGGACATGCATGTACCACCCCAGTCCTCATACCAGGGCCACTGCCAAGCCCTTTCCCCCATTTGCTGAGTGCCAAAGGCCCCCCTTTCCCCATTATCAATTATCCACCATCAACACATACCTCAGCAGCTACAGAGTATGAAAGGAGAGGCTGTGTGCAGAGCATAAGCCTTAGTGCTCATGCACATAAGTTTATAGGCAGGTATGCTAGAGATGAGACACATCCATCTCCCATTTAGAAACAGGACTTGCAAAAGACTCCTGGCAAAGCATGAACCCTGAAGAACAAGAAACACAGCAATTCTTACAAGCAAAAACTGTTAGCCAAGCTTCCCTTGCAAGCAAAAACAAGGAGAAAAACTGGGCAGTGATTAAGCAGGGAGCAGGTCCCAAAAAACAGGAGCAGTGAAGCTGTATGACCATGGCAGCATGTCAACACCATCAATGCAATGCTTGGGACCAGACAACATTTCCAAGAAGGTTTCAAAGAGCACATTACAGGAAAGAAATGAACAGTTATCCATGCTCTGGTTGCATCTAAGCTTGCTTACTGTAAAGAACGCATCTGGCACATCAGTTCAGCTTGACAAGAGGTGTATCAATGCTACTAAGGACTCTATCAGCTCAGTTTTCACCACCCTGCCCCAAACATACATTTCCAAACAATGAGCTCCCTAGCTTCAGTGTGCAGTAAGTAATAGCTTGGGGAAGTTCCTTTTGGGCTCCAGCCATCACTTCATTAGGGCAAAATAATGTCCCCAACAATCTCACGCACCAACCAGCACCAGCTACCCTTCACAAGCAAGGCAAGAGTTCATAGAACTGAACAGCAACACAGGACCACAAGTTCCCCAGGAGACGGCAACTGACTGCAATGGCAAGCTATCAGATCCTTCCTCGAACCACATTGCATGAGACATACTTTCCCCAGAAACGCTGCAGGGGGATTTTAGGGGCGCCATGGCACTCACCAACACCTTTTCTGGTGCCCGCCAAGCGTTTTTAGGAAGCGGGCGGGGCCAGGCTTTTGCAAATTTAATTGGCTGTGCAGATTTTTCAAAAACATTGTACTGGCAGCAGCTGCCACCACAGCACAAGGATCTGCACTGTTACTGGAGTTAAACTGTGGCAGTCATTTTGTGGCTGGCTCTGCCTCCTGCAGCAGCCATTTTGTTGCTGCGCCCACCATGCCATGTCAGAATTCCAAATGTGTCTGCAGGCTCAAAAAGACTGCTAGTCTACTCTGTCCGGGAGTAGCTCCCGGGGCCTCAGGAAGAGTTCATATCACCTACTACCCAGTCTTATTACCTGGAGACACTGATAATTGGGAACTGCTGCATGTAAAGCAGATGCTCTAGTAGTGACCCACAGCTTCTGCCATAAGCTGCTCCCTGAGGAACCATGGGAGTATTTTGTTCCATAAGAAGATGCCAGTGAGTAACTTAGATTTCTTAGCAGCCTTGTGAAGCTACTACAATCCCCAGGATTCCTTTGTGGGGGAGGAGTCAGCACTGCGCCTGATTGTGAATGAATTAAAATTCTTTTAGTAGAAATCTGCCCTTATTTCAGATATTTTTATCTCACACTCTTAGCATCGTTATTGCATCATTACAGCATCAAGCCATAAATCCATAGAGAGCTTAATGAAACCACGGTAAAAAACCCCAGCTGCATTCCAACTTAAAACATCAATAAATGCTGCTGTCTAAAAATAATGAATGCAAGATAGGAAGAAGAAAGAAAAAACTACACAGAACAAAGAAATCAGCAAAAACATTCAGGAAAATAAAAATGCATTCACTTGGTACTTTAAGCTCAACAAAATTGGCACCAGGCAAATCTCCCCAGGGAACCAGAGGTCATTTTGGGGGGGATCGCGGGGGATTGCAGTTCCCCCGGGTGAGGTATGGGGGCGGGGCACATGACGAAGCCCCGCCCCCTGCTTCCGGCCGCCCCGCTTCCGGCCCTCATTCAGCCAGGAGGAGGCAGAAGAAGAGGGAAGGTAAGTTGCTTCCTCCCTGCCTCTCCCCACCCCTGCCTGCCTGGGGCCAGGGAGGGCCTTCGCAGGGCTTCCTTGCACTCCCACCGGCCTTGCAGGTCTAACACCGGGCCCCTCATGGGGCTCGGCAGTGGAGCTGCAAGGCCGGCGCCAGCGGCCGGGACCGTTGGGGGCGGGGTGTGTGGCCTTATGACACACTTCCGGTGATGTCAGGGGGTGTGGCATATGCTAATGAGTTATGCTAATGAGTCCCCTTAGCTCTTTTTCTACGAAACGACCCCTGCAGGGAACAATTCTATACCCAAGGTGCCTCAACTAAGAAGGCCCGGTCTCTGTTTCTCCACCTCCAAAGGTGAAGGAGGGAACACACAGAGCAAAATTTTATCCTAACAGAGAGACATGCTCATTTGAGAGAAAGTGGTCCTTTATATACCTTGGTCCCTCCCAGACCATTTAGGGTCTTATAGATAATGAGCAGCACTTTGAACCTTGATCAAAAGCATACTGGCAGCTAGCAAAGATATTTCAAAAACTGATGATATGTTGTGTACTAACTTGTGTGTTATGTGCCATCAAATCACTTCCCAATTATAGTGACCCAATGAATTAATGACCTCCAAATGGCAACAGCCATACTCAAACCTTGCAGACTGAAGGCTGTGGCTTCCTTTATTGACTCTCATGTTAGGTCTTACTCTTACTCTTACCCGACTCACATACACTGGCAATAAACATTGCTGCTGCAGTCTGTACCAGACTTTATAGGCACCTCATTGCAATAATATGATCAAATCATAGGCTGCTGTGGCCAGATTACATATGAAGCATTTGCTCTAATACTAAACTGTGGCTACTCCGTTAAGTGGAGGGGGAATAGAAATAATAGCCAGTCTGAGACTGCAAAATACTTTTCCTTACAAAAGAAGAGGCATTGCAGGAAGGTTAGTTCTTGCTTTTGCAAGAACTAACTTTAATACCTGCAATAATTAAATGAGTCAGGATGAGATGCAGACTGCTGCACAACTAAAGGTGCACTCTGGGACGCATATCATAGAATAACACTCTATCAGTGTTATAGTATCCTAGGACTGTGTATTCCAAAATGAACTCTCCTGGTCTTGCAGAACTGAAAGCATGCAGAGAGGCTGCGCTCAGAAAGGGTTGGGTGGGAGCCCAGCTTTAAAGCATTTTTGTTCAGGGATCGTCACGGGTGTTTCTGCTTTGCCTGGAAAAACAAACTGCCTGAAAACAGGCTGCTAAATTAAGTACAGACAAGAGTCACTGGGAAATGGCTTTCTCTGAAAAAAATTAAAAACGAGATGCTTTCAGAACATCTGGTCACTGGTTAGTGTTCTGTAAGGCAGAGCTGTTCATCTTCACATTTCCCACTGTCCTCTGGCAAATGTTTTACATGATATTGGACATCTGTGCCAGAGGCTTCAGTTCTGCATAGAACTTTTATATTTGCCTATGGAAAACACATGAATCTGCCTTCTACTAAGTCAGACCACTGGCCATTCAAGGTCAGCATTTTCTACTCTGACTGGCAGTTGCTCTCCAGGGTCTCAGGAGGGGGGGGGGAGTATTTTACATCAGCTACTACCTGATCCTTTGGAACTGAGCAAGCTGGAGGCTGAACCTGAAACCTCCTGCATGCCAAGCAGATGGAACATGCAAAATGCTTTCTGGATCAAACTCTTGCTTTCTCAGGCTCTCCTGACCCAACCAGGATCCAAAAACTTCCCCAAAGAGTTGTAAATTGCTACTAGATGTTTCTTTCTCAGCAACCCAAATATCTTATTATCATCTTCCTGCATAAAGAACAAAAGAAGTCCCAGTATCCACAGGGTAACACCCTGGCAAGTAACCAGAGCACTAAGAATGTGAAAGGCATGGATTTTTTTTTTAGACAAGAGAAAAAAAGGCTATTTAATGTAAAAGTCATAAAGTGATATAGCATTTTTTTAAAAGACAGAAAGCAAAATGGCAAAAAGCAACAAAACAGGACAAAAATACAGATCCTAGTACCACATTTAATTTCAGCTTTCAGCTGAAGAAGCAACAGGAAGGTCCGCCATGTTGACTGGATGCACTAAAATTTCTAAAAGCAACTCCAAGTACTCCCATTTTAACAACTAAGCTTAAGAAGTGCCCTTGCAAAACTTTGGGCTCTTCAGCTTGTGGTGGGGATGACAGCATTTTTACCCAGTAAGGAAACCAACAAAACAGTCCAGGTCAGGACATGTGGTAAGTGCAAACAAAGGACTTGACATCTGATGTCTGTAACTGAGGGGTTAAGCAGCTAAAAACAGTTCAGTTGGTATTTTAACACAGACAGGCTACCTCAGACACATCTTCCGGCAGGAAAAGGAGAGACTTCCTCCAGACCTTTCCAACAATAATCAAACATCATTAGTAAACATGGTGGCTTGTGCCAGTGAAAGCAGCAAAACCAGGCCGCCCACAGAGGATGTAGATACGTGCGGGGGGGGGGGGGACAAAAAGCCACAAAAATGGCCCAGTGTTCCAGCAGGCATGGAACACAGACAGTGATCAGGTCTACTAGAAGAAAAAAAGAAGTCAGGAGAAGAAATTGTCCTATTCATACCCTTCACAGGGTATCCAAGGGAGGGAAATTGGGGATGAGGATTTCCAAATTGCCTTTCAATTCCAAACATTTATTTTAAGAGGGCATCTGTCTAGCACAATTTTATCGCACCCTGCCTTCTAGTTGCTCAGGGCAGCCTGTGTAATTGTCCATTTCTCTAAGGGCTACAGCTTAGATCCTGACGGGAAATCCCACATTCACCTTCTAATAAACAGGCGGATATACTAAGGGTGAAGGGAGGCCTTGGCACGGATCCACAATGTCGTTTAGAAAAACCTGATATTTAAAATGCTGCAAAAAGAGGGTGAGAGGTTCCTTCCATTATAGTCCCTAATTAGGAGCCCAAATGGACCCCCTCCCTTGCTTGGGAAACAGGGGTGCTGCTTCAGTGGGGCACCAAGCTGGCCTCTTTACCCTGAAAACCCCTCATTCCTGGTGGGAAATTGAGCTGCGGTAGGACACTGGGCAGCCAGCCCACAGGGCACTAAATAAGGCCTGAAACAGACCGATCTTGACCAGAGTCATGAAGAACCAACTCAAAATGAAGTCAAAGGTTATCCCAGAGCCTGAGGATTCATAAAGGCCCACCTCTCAAGCCAGGGGATTTCAAGGAGCCTCACAATAGAGCATTGTACTTCCTGGGCCTCTGAAGGACCGCAAATTGTGCTCATTTCTTTAGTGGGGATCCCTTTGGAGACTGTTATGCCTGTGCTACTGACTAGGAATATGAAAATGTTTGCCAGCGTATAGAGAACAACTTATGTAGGGAATGCTGTGTCAAAACTGGGGGGGACGGGGATGGGGACGGACCACTCTGTGAAGAATCCAAGATTTTTGAAAATGTTGACGTGAGTTTGAAGTTACGGTTAGGAAGCCTTGAGGAAGTTTGTGCCGCTTCAGTGTTTGCTTAAAAAGATCTGAGCAGTTACTGTATTTGGAACTTGGCAGTGCCAACTCCATACATACCTCCCTCTGGTACTTTGGTGATTTCCCCCTAACTCCAGGGATGAGCAGATTGAGGGCCCAGAAACTTCCTGTGCAAATTATTCTAGCCATAGTAGGGGCTGGCTCCTAATAGCCTTAATCTGCTTGAGTACTGAGGCTGAGAGAAGACTGGCTGGACTGTGGAATCCTCCCCCCTCCCAGCCCACACCAGATGCTGGGTTTTGGGGAAAAGGTTTGCCAGTAGGGTTGCCAGGTCTTCCCAGCCTTCCAGCGGGGGGCTCCTGGGTCCATGCCTGGATCTTCGGCATGCACACAAAGCCCGCACACTGCCATGGCGTCACCAGGAAATGACGTCATCACACCGGGCACGCCACACATCAACACTCTACCATTTTGGCCAAAAACTCTATGGTAACCAGGAGCTGTTCAGGTGGCGCCTGGGGATCTTCCAGAGTTACAACTGACCTTCAGACTGCAGAGATTAATACCCTTAGAGAAAATGGCTGCTCTGAGGGGTGGACTCTATGGTATTATACCTCATTGAGGTATACCTCTTCCCCTCCCCAGACCACATCCTCCCCAGGTTCTATGCTGGGGGAAAGTTGTACTTGCCGAATTTTAGCCTGTGCTACAGCTGCTAAGGATGACATTAGGTGAGTCAATGGGTCTTAGTAATCTCCCTCTTATTTGTCAGGGCTCGCATGGATGTGGACACACTGACACCTTGGTCAGCCCCCATTATCTGGGATGGAACCGTCGAGAGATCAATTTTAGAGGACCATTACAAGAGGAAGAATGTCACAGTTGGCTTGACAGTTTTTGCCATTGGGAAGTGAGTGCCGCTTAATCACTAAGTGCAGTATTGTTGTTATTTATAATAAATATTAAACTTTTCTAGAGCTTTTAAAAATACATTAAAGACAGTTTCATATTTTTATGACTGATGTTTCCAAACCATGTGCATTGAGAGATCTGCTCATGTATCATGTAAGTTAGTCATACAGGTTAATGTACTAATGTGTCCCAATACGATCCCACACAGAAGACTCTGTTGTGTGGTCTCTATGAGACTTCTAGTTCTGGCCTCACCTACATCCAGTCAGCCTCTTCTGAGAGGAACAGAAGTCATTCTGCTGCATCTCTGCACTGGACCAGTGTCCCTCCTGGGGCAGAGATGGCAGCAGAGGCTCTGATGTTCTATGCCTGATTTACTGCTCCAGGCTTACCCCTTTCAAATCATTAGGAATGTCTGGAACAATGATTCATAAAGGCAAGAGGTAGGATCTTTCAGTGATTGGAAGTTCTTTCTCAGTCTAAAAGAAAAGGGGGGTGCTTAAAAGTGAACATGTGGGGGGAGTTGTGCTTGTTCTGTTTATTTTGACAAATATGAACACATAATACGAACACATAAAATACAATCTAATATCATCTTCTGTTGCAGTACACCATCTCAACAGACAATCTGAGTTTCATCCTTATAAACTTTATTGCATTAGCTGATGGCCTTAACAAACAGCACCAAGAACAGCATCAAGAGAAAATACAATACAGTAATCAAAAATCAAGTTAACCTTTTAAAACTGAACAACAAATCAAACAGTAAACATAACACATAATCTTATCCATCGGCCACACTAACAGTAGATGGTTTTGAGGAAAGCTTTTATCACCCTTGCGATAAACATTGCCGTTTGTGATGTTACCCACTTACTTTTATCAGCAAGTAGTACAATTAGTCTATTGTCCGTTCTCCCTGGGTATTATGATAAAATATTCCCAAGATATTGTTCATGTTCTAGTGCGAATCTTGGGCAGCAGAAACCACATGGCCTAAATCCTCGATAGATTTTTGATCACAGGGTCAGACACGTTTGTTATATGGAATCCTGTTATAGCGGCCTTTTAGCAGTGCCAGTGGTAAGATATCCAATCATGCTTTAGTGAATTCTTTCATATTCTCGAAATTTGATAGATCAGTAAAGTAAGATGGAAGACTTAAAGGAGAAGGTACATATTGTTTATAAAGGGGAGTTATTCTCAGGGTATCTGAGTTTAGAACTCGCTTTGTTGCTGCAAAGTTCCAAAATTCTGTGGTCAATTATGCAAGGTGGATGCACCTAAAATTGTGTAAGAGAGGGAAGCAATGTTCAGCTACAGATGTGTGCCCACAACCCAAATTTCAATGGCAAGGAAGCAGTATGGTCAGGTTAGAAGTGAGTATGTGCATTCAATGCATCTATTTTAGACTGAAGTTTTCTTGGAGGGGGGAGGTGAACCTGAGATATATTTCAGTGAGCAGAATATGGAGATCTACTTTCTTGCCAAAACAACCAAGTGGCATCTTAACTGGTCAAACAAAACAGTCACCCACTCAACTGGGACTTAATTTTGGGAAAGGTTTGTGACTTTTCTTCTGATCTACCCCCAGGTACCTAGACAAATATTTGAAGAACTTCTTAACCTCAGCAAACATCTACTTCATGCCTGGCCACAATGTTATCTTCTATATCATGGTGGACAACATCTCAGGAGTGCCATCGATTGAGCTGGATCCCCTTCGGAGACTGAAGGTCATCCCGGTAGAAAAGGAGAGCCGGTGGCAAGACATCAGCATGATGCGCATGAAAACCATTGGAGACCTCATTGAGAGCCGGATCCGCCATGAAGTGGATTTTCTTTTTTGCATGGATGTTGACCAAGTCTTTGAGAGCTACTACGGGGTAGAGACGCTGGATGAGTCAGTGGCCCAACTCCAAGCTTGGTTTTATAAAGCAAGCAGGAGAGTTTTTACCTATGAGAGGAACCCTGAGTCAGCTGCATACATCCCTTATGAGGAGGGGGACTTCTATTATCACGCAGCGGTGTTTGGTGGCACCCCTCAACGCATTTACAACCTCACCAGGGAATGCTATGAAGGCATCAGAAAAGACAAAGAACATAACTTGGAAGCCATTTGGCATGACGAAAGCCACTTAAACAAGTACTACCTCCGGAACAGGCCCAGTAAGGTGTTATCTCCAGAATACTGCTGGGATTATAACATTGGCTTGTCCTATGAAGTCAAGAATATAAAGTTATCCTGGCTGCCCAAAGCATATGAAGAAGTCAGAAATAAGTAACGTGTCAACATTCCTAAAAGCAAAAGGTTTTTGGCTGGTCACTCTGAGTGCAGAGTATGTTCCTCTGGCAGTCTGAAGAAAAGAGCAAAGGAACATCTGCCAAAGTATTTTAATTCAGTAAACTGGGAAGTTCCCCATCTTCCTCCCAAAAATTATAGGGTTTTTTCCTTAAAAGCTGGCAGGCAAGTTATGAGTCAAATAACTTATTGAGAGAATCTACTGGCGCTTCAGATTTGGTCTCAAGTTTTGTGAGATATTTTTTGTAGCTTTGGGAATATTAGGGCCTGCTCACCGTTGTGCGGTGATATCAAAATGATCAGTGTTGGGACATGTCGGTAAAATTTTCTGCTCATGACAAAGACAGCAGAAGAGACAGATGGCAAAACTGAAAGCAAGGGGTGAGGTATGGGAAGTTCAAATAAGGCCAAGGAGGTCTTAAGGGAGCCAGAGTGAACATTGTGATTTTTTTTCTGGGACATCAAAGTCAAGCCGACTTCTGGCGACCCCTGGCAGGGCTTGAAGGCAAGGGACATTCAGAGGTGGCTTGCCATCACCTGCCTCTGCATTCACGACCCATATATTCCTTGGAGGTCTCCCATCCAAATACTAGCCAGGGCCGGCTCTGCATAGCTTCTGAGATCTGATGAGATCGGGCTAGCTTGGGCTATCCAGGTCAGGGCAACATTGTGAAATTTCTTGGTTGATGATACAGGAACTTTCAGTGCACTCAAACTATCTGGATTTTCACTGGAAATCACATCACAGGGATGTGATGCCGAAGAATCCACCCTCCAAAGCTGCCATTTTCACCAGGGAAACTTCCTATGGTCTGGAGATCAGCTGTAAGTCTGAGAGAACTTGAGGCCCCACCGGAGGCTGGCAATCCTACACAGGCCCATTCTGCATCTAACATTCACTCTGTTGTTTTACCAAACCCACGCTGGAACAGAACTTCTGAACTACCGACCTTCTGGTCTGCAGTTCAGCATCTTAACCACTTGAGCCACCGCAGCCCTTTTGCTACATTGCAGTATAGTTAAACTCCGAAAATGGGCTGCATCTCAGAGACTCCCAAATCATATAAAAGTTCCACTAGTAAGAATTCACAAATATCACTCTATTGAAAACAATACAACACTGTAGTAAAATACAACATCAGTACCAATGAACTCACAAAAACTACAAGAGTCCAGTTGCCAACTGACCAAATAGGAAGCTCACAAACCAACCAACCCAAAGGTCATCTCTTTGTGGGCACAGAAAGAAGGAAAACAGACTCTGGGGACTTTCAAAGGACAGACAGCTTCGACAGTGATGTTCTGTTTGAGATTCAGGGAGGAAATGGCTTTTTGATGCTTTAGCACAGACCTGGAAGCAGGAGAGAAGGAACAAGAGCAGTTCCAAACCCACTAAGTCTTTCACCATCTGCTTGCAAGTAAAGGTTTGGGTGTTTCCTGGATATTCCAACTGCAGGCATTGCCTTGGGGTCATATGTGCAACTGGCCACTGAATGCCAGTTTCAACATCCTGTCCTGTTTTGCAACTTTCTAGTCCCGAAGGGCATTTATGACACAGCTTTGTGAGTGCATGGTGGAATCTCAGAAGCCAGAGGGGCACTGAGCAAGACCTCCAAGCAGAAACTAAAATCGCCTGGGGGTGGGGGTGGGGAAGAAGCAGAGCTTTTTTTTCCCTGGGGGAGCACGCCAGAACAGAGTTCCGGAACCTCTGACAAAATTCTTTTAAAAATTTAAGTTCATGAGTTTTCAGTATACAGATTGAAAAATTTATTTCCCTCGAGAGAGTTCCAGCACCTCTCTCTCTCTCTCTCTCTCTCTCTCTCTCTCTCCAGCCCTGTGGGGAAGCACATGCAAATATGTACAGACCAGAGCGGTCAAGCCACCTCTTGCTTCAGCATTGGGTACCTTGTGAAACTGCCTTGTAATGATTCAGTACTGTCCTCTCTAGGCTTTCAGCCTTCTAGCCAAGTTGCTTTAACTGGAAATGTCAGGACTTGGACTTAGGATCTTCTACATACAAAAGGCATGCTTTGTTACTGAAGTATGGCCCTCTCTCTATGGGACTCTTTTGTGTTTGACACTGAATAGAGAGATTAAACATAGGAGGACAGCTAAACAGAACTTCCATGTTCAGAGGAAGTCTGAATGCCTGCTGTTCCGGACAGCTAACAGCACTTGACCATTTCCATCCTGCCTTGTCCATGTTCTCCTAAAAGCCTCCAGGCAGTTTCTGCTGGGAGCTAAATTCTGGACTAGGTGAGTTTTAGAGGATACAGCAAAAACTGTTTTTGTATTCTCAAAACACCCAGGGGCTTTGGGCTTATGGTTTGCACATGGAATAACAGATGTATTCTAGTTGAGAAAAAGAGATTACGTTTCTAGACACTCTAAATGACTGTGCTATGGAGCAGATGATCGCGGAACCTACCAGGGGAGAGACGATCCTTGATTTGGTCCTAAGTAACACTCAAGACCTGGTGAGAGATGTAAAAGTGATTGCACCACTTGGGAACAGTGATCATAATGTTGTTGAGTTCAACATTTGTATAAATAGGGAATTGGCCAAAACGACTGACACAACCACTTTTAACTTTAAAAGGGGTAACTTCTCTGATATGAGGGGACATGTGGGGAGGAAACTGAAAGGAAAAGTAGAAAGGATCAAAACCATTGGAGAAGCTTGGAAACTATTTAAAACTACGATCCTAGAAGCTCAAAAAAATATATTCCGCAGGTTAGGAAAGGCGCAAAGAGGGATAGGAAAAAGC
>NW_015172067.1:18369-36895 GCF_001447785.1 Gekko japonicus | reverse complement strand
AGGGATTCTGGGGCAAGTGATGCTCTGTCTTCTTGGTGCTTGGGGGGGTTCAACAGTGGGAGGGCTTCTAATGTCCTGGCCCCACTGGTGGACCTCCTGATGGCACCTGGTATTTTTGGCCACTGTGTGACAGAGTGTTGGACTGGATGGGCCTTTGGCCTGATCCAACATTGGCATCTCTTATGTTCTTATGTTCTTAAGTAAGGCAGTCCTAGTGGTTTGCCCAGTCATGCTCAGTTCGGATCAGCCAATTTTAGATGGTTTTAAATCTTCCACTGTGATCACTCCCCTACATATCTAGTCCCTACTCAGTGAGGGTAGCCGTGTTAGGCAACCTGCCCACTTTCATGTGCAGACTGGGTAAGAATCAATGGTGTGAAGGTGATTTAGGGGCCATAGAGCAACCTGTGTCATGATCTCCCCCATCCAACCCAGTTAATGTTGCTTCTCTGCATTGAACCCAGTTCCCAGCCATCTCAACCATTTCTGTTCCCGTTGTGGCAGTATTCTGCAACTCACCAAGGTGTTAGTCAAAACTTTGAGTTCTTCTACCTGGCCCCTGCCCATTGCCTGCTTATAAGATGGAGAACAGCATACTCCACGGGCTGTTGAACAATCAGGGTAACCTTTCCCTGAACTACCTACTTCTGCCATTTTTGGACTTACATTCCACAGGTCGGGCCAGCCCTGGGTAAGAATCACGGAGCCAAAGTCAGCCCACCTGCCATGATGATGTTTGGCAGCCCCATTGCAGCCCCAGGATGATTATCAGTTCCCTGGTGGGCTTCATGGATATAGTGGATCCATGTTTTGTGGGATGTGTTCAGTTTGGTGAGACTCAACACACTGTACCACCTTCTTGTAGGTTCTGCTCCAGCAGCAATTTATTCCTCACCTCTCTTGTGGAAGTTCATCACAGTGCCTGGCAGCCCCTGACACAAGGAACACCTCCTCCCCAAGGATGCCAGGAAATACAGCCAATCCCTGTCTTGGGAGCAAGGCAGCTTTTTTAAAAAACAAAAAACAAAACATGAAATGAAACTTCAGAAGTTGCTATGTGGACATATGTGGTTCTTCCTGGAAGAGAGAGTTTTGGTTAATTTATTTCTTCTTTTTGTAAATACCATGAAGATAATAAACCAATCCTTATTTTGGCAAGACCTTTTGCATATGTGTTTGGATGGCATTCTAGTACTGCATATCTGTATTAACTCTTGCATGAGGGTGTTGGTTTGTTTAGGATTCTGGATAACTCAATGCATCTTGGTGCCTAGGCAGAAAATCCGAGAGGCACATTCCTCCTCCCCTTGGGATCAGCATGGGTTTAGTTCCTGTGGATGGGTGCCTTGCTTCTGAAGACCGTATTGCCATCTGCTTCTGAATGGAGAGAGCACAGATGGTAAATCCAACCTGATTTCTTGAAGCACCTGCATGCAGCCCAAGGTGGTGGCTGTGTGCCATACCTAACAACATTGCTGCTTTGGTACCTATTTGGATTGGTGCTTAGTCCTTCTAGCTCTCTTCTGGGGTTGACAGCCTCCAAGTGGTGGCAGAGAACGGTTCGCCTGGAGAAAATGGCTGCTTTGGGAGGTGGAGTCTCTGGCTTTATACCCCATTTAAGCCCCTCCCCTCCCCAAACCCCACCCTCCTCAGGCTCCACCCCAAAAATCTCCATGTATTTCCCACCCCAGAGCTGGCAACCCTGCTCTCTTCCCTCCTTTTTGAGTTTGTTCTATTCTTTTGATCTTGTTAAAGCCCATGGGCTTCACAACTAGTTCCACCTGTAGATAGTCAATTCATCCCCTACCTTGGACTGGCAAAATTTCCCTCATCAAGCTATGCCTGCTCTGTTGTGCCACTCATGTCAAGTGAACATATACAATCTAGTCTTCCTATGATAGCAAGGGGAAGCCCTTGGAGCTGGTGAGACACTATAGAGAGGGCAGGCCCAAAGCAAAGGACTTATTTATTTATAATTTGGATTTATTAATCACCCTATCCCTGAGTACTCAGGGCTCTGAGTGATAAACAATAATAGAAATACATATAATAAAAACACGTATCATCATAAAACACTTGTTGGAACCATTTTTCAAATGGCACTAATACACCGGATTTCAGACTGTCATCACCTCACAGGAGAGGTAGGGGAAAAGCACAAAAAAAGGGGTGAGGGAGTGCCAGCCAAGATTGTGCCCGTCACTGGACTCAACCAAAAGCCTAGCAGAATATCTCTGCCTTGCAGGCCCTATAGAACTGCATCAGGTCTCTCAGGGCACAGATGTTATTTGGCAGAGAGTTCCACCAGGTAGGACAGCCGGATGTCTTTCAGGCTGGGAATCACCAGTAAGTTGTTCTCAGCAGAGCATAAAGCCATTCAGGGGACATACCAGTGGTCCTGAAGATACATGGGTCCCAGACCACTCAAGGTCAATACCAAGACCTTGAACCTGACCCAGTAATCCACCAGGAGCCAGTCTAGCTGACACAGCACAGGTTGTACGTGTACTGTCCATGACGTTTCCGTCAAGACTGATGCCACTGCCTTATGGATCAGTTGAAGATTCTGGATCATTCTCAAAGGTAGGCCAGCATAACGCAAGTTACTGTAATCCAATCTGGAGGTGACCATTGTGTGAATTACTGTTGCTAGGTCAGGGCGAGACAGGAAAGGGGCCAATTGGCACAGGTGGAAAAATGCCAGTTTGGTAACATTTGTGATCTCGACCACCAAAGGTAAGAAGGTATCCAAGACTACACCAAAACTCTTGGTGGTTTGTGCCAGTAGCAATGGCACTCCGTCAAGAGTGGGCAGTTGGTCTCCCAGCCCTGAACACACACACACCCCAACCACAGAACCTACATCTTTATTGGATTTAGTCTCTGCCGGCTCTTTCTTAGCCATCCCACCACAGCCTCTAGACCCTCTGCCAGGTTATGCAGAGCGGTGTCTGGGTGGCCACCCATTAACAGTTACAGCTGGGTATCATCAGCATGCTGGTGACACCCCAGCCCAAAACTCTGCACCAGCTGGGCAAGGGGGAGCATATAGAAGTTAAACAAAATTGGAGAGAGGATTGCCCCCTGATGGACCCCACATGTTAAGGGGTACCTAGCTGACACACTCTTCCCTACCTTTGTCCCTGACCAAGGAGAAATGAGGTAAGCCACTTCAAGGCTTCCCCACGAACTCCTACTTCAGTGAGGTGGTGAGTAAAAAGATTGTGGTTGATCATGTTGAACACTGCTGTGAGATTGAGTAACAACAGCAACTTCAACCTGCCTTGATCCAGCTGTCTGCAGAGATCATCCATATGGGTGACCAGCACCATCTCCCTCCAGGGGACGGGACAAAAACTGGACTGGAATGGGTCCAGTGCCGATGTGTCTTCCAGGTAACTATGGAGCTGCTTGGCTATTGCTCTCTCAGTTACCTTACCTAGAAATGACAGGTTCAAAACTGAGTGGTAACTGGAAGGATCCATAGGATCCAACAATGGTTTTTTTCAGGAGCTGTACCACCACAGCCTCTTTCAATTGTACCAAGACCTTGAACCTGACCCAGTAATCCACCAGGAGCCAGTCTAGCTGACACAGCACAGGTTGTACATGTACTGTCCAGCCATGAGGGACAGAGGTCTAGGAGGCATGTGATTACCTGAGATTACTATTTTAGCCTACTTATGGAAATTATGAGTTTTATCTTCTGTGTTTTATCCTTTTTTGTGTTTATTGCTTACTAGTTTAGGCCTGTGCTGAGTTTGCCCCATGTAGGGTGTATCTTCCCAAGTGGCTTGTTTGCCAGGTATCCCAGACAAATATGTCCAGATTAAAATCAGTTTTGAGCAGAAAACCTCTTGATTGGAGAAGTCTCTTGATATTTATGCATATTTACCTTCAAATGAGAATGGAGCCCAGACAGTTGGAACGCCGAAATCTTGAGCAGCTACCCGTTAAAAACATTGGATGCTGCTGTACATGACCTGCCTAAGGAAGCTATCCTTGAGGCTGTTGAATGGAGATCTTAATAGAAGGTTAAATTCTAGGGGACAGTATGGGTTGACAGGCCTTGGGTGTGCAGACTGATAGAACACCACGCAGACTCCTGCATATTTGATGCAGAAAAGAAGAAGAAGAGAAGAAGAGATTGGATTTATAACCCGCCCTTCACTTGGAGTCTCAGAGCAGCTTACAAACTCCTTACCCCTCCCCTCCCCACCCCTCCCCTCCCCTCCCCACCCCACAACAGACACCCTGTGAGGTAGGCGGGGCTGAGAGAACTCTGACACAAACTGCTCTTTCAGGAACAGCTGTGCCAGAGCTTGTGACAGACCCAAGGTCACATCAGCAGGTGCAAGTGGAGGAGTGGGGAATCAAACCCGGTTCTCCCAGATTAGAGTCTGTGCACTTAACCACTACACCAAATTGGCTCTGTTCTTCTAAGCCTAACTGTGGTTGCACCAGTACTTGGCCACACTGGGAAAATACTGAAAAGCAAAGCATCTTTGGATGAATGACCTGAAAACTAAAGTGGTGATATTTGGGACATCTGTTTGCTTCGTGTATCAATGAGCATAAGACCAAAATAACCTCAAGTTTTTTATGTTACTTGGGTAGTGTGCTGTTTTCTGCATATGGTTCTGATGGAAAGATAATGCACAAGCTGCAGAATTCAGAGCTGCATCCAATGCTTAACTAAATCCTGGAGACACTGAGGGGGACTACAGAACACTTCTATTTTTAAGATTTCAGATGGAAAAATATGCCTTCCAGGGTTCTGCGCTGCAGACATTTGTTGACGTAGTGCCTCTGTTAATTTGGATATAGAACAAGACGTAATTCTGAGAATTGTTTTAGGCACTCCCAAACACTGTTCTTTTGTGAGCTGAAAATAGCCTATCCTTGCCTATCCAAATGAGAATCTGTTTTTGTTTTTTCATTGCTAGTCTAGAGTTTGAGACACGGAGGGAGAGAAAATTTCCAGAAATGTTTATTTGTATGATCAAGCTTTTAAACCTCACAGAAAGAGAAAGCTGGTGGAAGAGGACAACTCGTATGAAAAATGTTTTTAGCTTCTCCCTGGGGTACTTTCTAGCAAAGCTACCTTCCTTTTTTTACTTCCTGTCAAATGTGCAAAAAATGAAAAGAAAAAAAGGGGGACCGATAAAAATGGTCTCTTCTGCCTTGGCTGCCACAATGGTCATGTGAAAGCAGGTCAAAGGATACCTGAATTTAACAATATATACCTGATTTGATTTATTGACCAAGTGTTGAAACAATAGTAGCCATTTTCCTGCTATTATCACCATGAGCCACTAGTAACTTCTCCTGCAAGAGATCTGCATTCTCTAATCCTGATAGCCAAGACAGAAACCATCATTTAGTGAAATGTTAAGCAAAGAGAAATCCGTTATCCTCTGAGTTTCTGGAGAGAGGCTGCTGCTGTAGTTCTCCCTCTCTTTTCAACTAAGTCCAGGGCCTGAATTTCATTTCTGAGTGCTAGTAGTGTCCATTGCCAGATCTCCAGTCCACACCATCAGCAAAGGAGCCATGTGCTCTGAGCCAGTACAGCCCATGGCGGTTGGAAGAATGGCAGGGGGCACCACACCACCAGGTGGCACCTTTCCAAACGAGGACAAAGGTGAGTGTTGTCATTCCCCAGCGAGAATTTGGTAAGTTGGCTTCCAAATCCTCTCTTGTAAGAGTTCCAGTCCCTGAAGAAATCCACAGAGTCTTCAGCTAGTCTCTGCAAGGAAAAGAGAGGGCTTTTCTGTTGGGTTTTTTTTCTAGCCACAACCTGAAATAATGTTTGACTACTAAAAAGTAGTGGATGAGAACAATCCAGTAGAAAGTTCTTCTAATTAAACTATCACTGAAATGAACAAAAGCTGCAGCAGAACACAGATGTGCTATTGCGTTAGTACTGCTTATTTTGATGGGAATTACACAGGAGAATGTCCTGGTGGCTAGTGCCTACAGAAGCATTAAAGAAAGATTTTTAGTTCAGAAATGCAGCCTGGAATTACAGTTTCACCAAAAACATCAAAGCCAGTGGGATTTTGTAGAACTGAAACTTCTTGCAGACAGAAATGAGACTTAGAATATTGCTGGACAATTTAGGGCTTTGCGTCTGCAGCTGGGTTATGTGGAATGCATTTCAAAGAACTTATTATCAAATTATGAGCTAGCTTTAAGTATCAGTGCTGAATTCAATGGACACAGTCCAGGAGAAACATAATTACTGTGCATTTCTACAGAAAAGATGAGAGATGTGCTTGTCTCTCCCTCTAAAATCAATAGGACTCAAATCCTTTGGCAAAATCATGCCGTGTGTGTGTTTGTGTGTGTGTGTGTGTGTGTGTGTAAATCTAAATTTGCAGTACATGACACTGAACAAAGGGGGCCAATGTACTGACTCAGTAAAAGGCAGCTTCATATATTCAATTTTTTTTTTTACAGAAAGTATTTTCTTCTGTGCAGTTTTGAAACTGTTGGTAGGAGTGACAGATGATGATATGAACAGTAGAATCCAATGGAGTATTTAAAAGCTCTTATTGATTTCCATTAATTCAAATATTATCCATTCAGCCACATATAAATCTTCAGAGACTTTCCACAAAGGCCATTTTCTCCAGCATATAAAGTGAAATGACATAAATGATATAAATAGGCAGCATTATCTAGTGTTTAAAGCAGTTCCCACGCATTGTCTCAGCAAGTCTTGTAATAATCTGTTAAGGCAGGCCAGCACTGAGACAGGTGTGAGACAGCAGCTTTCGGAAGGTCACATTCAGGGCACAGGTGAGATATGAATGAGCAGCTTCCTAACTCACAGCTCATGCTCTTAACCTCTATGGTAACCTCACAGTGTTGTGCAACAAAAGGAACTGCAGGCAGTGCCTTCAGTTTCTCCCTAAGCCTCTTGCTGGGTTGTTGGGGTTTTTTTTTTGGGGGGGGGTATCAATTGACTTAAAAAACAAAACACTGAACTGCTAGGAGACTGCAGTGGGAAATGTAAACCCCATTTGCATTAATTACTTATTAAGGATATTTTGCTAAAGCTTATCCCTGTTTATGGTAGGGCTGTCAGGTCTGGGTTGGAAACTACCTGGAGACTTTGGGGGTGAATCCGGGAGAGGGCGGGGTTTGGGGAGGGGAGGGGCCTCAGCCAGGGCCAGCTTGCTCACTAGGCGAACTAGGCGTTCGCCTAGAGTGCACCGGCCCTTAGGGGTGCTAAACTGCACCCGGCGGTGGCAGCAGCTGGGGGATAGTTGCCTCTAAAGAGAATTTGGGGGGGGCAGGGAGGAATCTCTTCCCCGCCTCCTGCTGCGCCCTCTGCCCACCCTCCCTGCCTTTCTCCCAGTCCGGAATGTCACCATGGAACTTCTTTGTGGGCTCACGGAGAGGCACGCAGTGGCGGGGGGAAAGGGGGGCGCCACAAGGCAGCCTTGCCTGGGGGGGGGCCTAGTTTCGCCTAGGGCGCCGAAAAACCTCGGACCGGCCCTGGCCTCAGCAGGGTGCAATGCCATAGAGCCCGCCCTTCAGAGCAGCAATTTTCTCCAGGGGAGCTGGAGATCAGTTGCAAAAGCAGGAGATCCCCAGGCCCCACCTGGAGGCTGGCAACCCCAATTTACAGTTTGACACCTGCGAGGCTTTTGTTTTATTTACTTCATTTATACCCAAGCTTTTGAAGTCAGCAGACCCCTTTGGGATTCTGAGAAGGGGTGGTGAGTGCCACCACAAAATCCGACACTCTGTCCACTAAAGGAGGGCAGTCTCTTATTCCCCACCCACCAAGCGTACTTAACAATCCAGCTGCCTCCCTCTATGTTCATATTGCACGGCACGGTAGGCGGGTGTAACAGCCACTCAGGATCACCATATTGACCAAGAACTCTTTGAAGTTGTTTGCCCCTAGACAGAAAGCACAGGCAATAATTAGGGAGACCATGCTCCAGGGGCTACCTGGGGATCCCCTGGAATTATAGGTCATCTCCAGAGTACAGAGACCAGTTCCCTTGGCATAAATGGATGCTTTGGAGGGTGGACTCTATGGCATTGTACCCCACTGAGGTCCCTGCCCTCCCCAGGCTCCATCTCCAAATCTCAGGAGTTCTCCAACCTGGATCGGGCAACCCTACCCCCATCCCCCGCCAGTGGCTAGGGAGGACCTGGCACCCCTAACTTTTTGTATTGCTATCATACTGCAAGTTGCAGAAATTTATACTATGGCACAGCCAGCAGAGTCCAGGAAATGTGAAATCCCAGTTTGGGGAGCCGGATTAGACCTTTGCTGTCCTGGCCAAAAGAAAATCTCTAAGAGAAATCCTTGCCATTCAAAGCTTGGTGGAGTTTAAAATCTTAAATTGATGTGGTTCGCTTTCAGGTAGGGTTGCCAAGTGACACTTACCTGTTCCGTGGGGGACTCCCGGGCGGCTCCCGGAGCGTGTGCGCGCACGCAGAGCACGCGAGCGCCGCATGCACGTCACCAGGAAGTGACGTTATGACGCCGGGCATGCTGGGGGCGGGGCCACGATCATACAAGGGAAAACCATAAAGTTTTCCCTTGTATGGCCGTGGCCCCGCCCCCAGCGTGCCCGGCGTGCTTGTGTCACTTCCTGGTGACGCGCACATCGGGGAGGAATTCCCCTCGGGGCCCAATCCGGCGGCACCGCGGAATGGGCCTCTGGGGCAGGGGTTTCCCCGCCCCCCGGGGGGACTTGGGATTCCTACTTTCAGGATATGAGGATGAAATCAGTGAGTAGGAAGTGGGCTATAAGAAGCCTTTGAGCAGTGCAAACTCAGTGGCCATACTGGGCAAGTGGATAATATATTTAAATATTTATCAAGAACATTCTGTAAAAACTGTCTCCACTGAGATCAGGAAATAAACCATCCCCACATAGAGAGAGTTGCATTTTGTAAAGTTTATTGCAACATCACGATTACAAAAAACCCCAAACAAACCCTAACTTGTAAGATTTCCAGTAGCAGAGATACCAACAGAAAAGGCAAAGAAATGAAATGAGAAGCATTCAGGCAACTGTAAAGGAGATAAGTTATGGCTCCCCCTAGAGTCAGCATGGTCAAAACACACCCTGTGTCAGTATTTACATTAATTAAACCTGCTCACAGGTTGTCCCCCTTGCCGACAGTTGTGTACTAACGGTGACCATACACGCAATCGCCTTTCCACATGGCCATGTGAACTAGCCTAGCTTCGCATCCCTAGATAATAGAAGGAGAGGATTCTAGAGCCAGCCTATCAGGCCGCCCGGATCCTCAAGGGAACCTATAGTTGCAGTAATTTTGTATATAATCCTATCACGGGTGTGGGTGTGGGTGTTGGCTGTGGTTTGTACTTGTATTTAAAGCGGCCTCTGGCCGGCTACTGTATCTCAAGTTTTCCTAATTCTTAAGTAAAGTATGAGCTGAAATCACTACGCTATGTCTCAGTACTTTATACCAACAGACAGTTCACCTACATCCATTACTAATAAGCTTAGGGTCATGTCCATATTGAACATTTAACAGAAATACCTTATTGCCTCAGGAATCCTGAGAACTGTAATTTGGTGAAGGAATATAGGGATCTCCAGGGCTTTTTTTGTAGAAAAAGTCCAGCAGAAACTCATTAGCATCTTAGGCCACACCCCAACAGTGCAGCTCATTAGCATATTAGGTCACACCCACATGCCTCCCCTTGGCTTGCCCGGGCGCCCCCATCACTTTGCCCTCTTTCTTTCCCTCCTTTCCTTTTCTTCCTTCCTCTTTTTTCCTTTCCTTCTCTCTCTTTCTTTCCCTCCTTTCATTCTTTCCTTTCTCTCCCTCTTTCCCTCCATTCCTTCTTTCTTTCCCTCCTTCCTTCCTTTTTTCCTTTTCTTTCTTTCCCTCTTCCATTTAATACTTATTACAGAACCAATTTCTCTTAGAAAAAGAGAGGGGAAGGATCCCTCCCTGCTCTTTGGTGATGCTATTTAAGCAGAATGGGAATGAGTAAGTGCTGTGTTTTTTGTAACACAAAGACTGTTTACAGATTTAGCATTTTTTAAGGTTAATTATGAAGTTTTTATCAAAGCATAGGGAGAAATGAGAGCATGCAAGGAGGAGCACATAGCTCTGATGTATGGCACTCACGGCCACCTTGTGGTTTGGCTAATGCATGTGAACTGGGCTTTCCTAATGATTCCTGGCACAGAGTTTACCTTTTTAATTACTACTGCACACTTTGACATTTACATCGAGCTATCCACTACAATCCCAAGATCTCTTTAGATCTTAGGCTCAACCAGTTCAGAACTCAGAAGCATATAATTAAAGTTCAGATTTTTTTGTTTTAATGTGCATTACCAACATCATACTTCATTTGCTATATTGTTACTCACTCGACCAGGTGGACCATACCAAGTATCTGTTGCCTGGGCCCAAAGCTTCATCTCAAGCTGCAGTCTACATGGAGATCCAGAGAAGTAGTGAAACACAGGATGTGCCAATGGGAAGCGTTTCTAGCACCATACATGTATGATACCAGCAAGAATGTATACTTGCAGGCTGCAGTTATAGGTTGTGGGGCTTCAATGGGAACAAAGGTTTCTTTTTCACAGGGCTGGAAGAAAAGGGTGGGGGATCCAGGAAAGCTAACTCCCTGATTGGCTGAAGGAGAGAAGGGGTTCCCATATCCAAGGAACACTTCAAAATAAGAAAAGGGGACACAAAGAAAATGATCCTTGCTTCAGTAATACCCTACTTGTGATAAGGATATTCAACTGGCTGTTGTTGGAAACTGAATGCTGGACTAGACTGTTCATTGCTCTGGTCCTACAAAGCTGTTTTATATTGTTGAAAGGCTCAGGAGTGGTCAGGATTTGCAATGGAATAATCAAAATGGTGTGAACCCTGATATTCACCTGTCCATAGTGGCACCCCTAAAGAAAACATGCCCCTAGTCACCACATGAGAAGGATACTGTGTTAGAGACCATGCGCATGCCACACACTCATGTTTTGTTTTAGTCAGTTGCTGGTTAATACCATTGAGTTGCTCCATCACTGGCTTAAGCATATCCGCTAACATTTTTATGACATCTGCTCCCTCTTCCGGTTTTGGGCTCTGACTGCCTGGTGGTTTCATTTTAAACTTTCTTTGCGAGGCCGCCATTTTAAACGATTGTTTACAATTCCAAACCGCTTCTCACGGGCTCGAAAAATTGTCACCTCAATGTCAGCGCTCAAGTAAGTCTCTCAAAACAAAGTCACTGCTTGTTTCCCCCTCTGCCCCTTTGTTACACTTATCTGTCCTTTTGCATAAGAGGCATCCCTCTTTGCGCTCCGCTTTTCCCATGGGGAGTATAGTTCGCTTTTAAAATGTTCAGTTTATTTTGAACTCATGTTTAGTGTTGGTCATTTCTCTGACCTCGCTCACAACATTCGATACTCCACTCAATCTCCAGCGCTTGTCCCGGTCGAATCAGCTTGTGCCCGAGGGCCACACAGCGACAGGACCGTCAGGGCGGAGGGAAGCCTCGATTCTCCGGCATCGAGCCGTCGAAGAAGCTACCCCTCAAAAGCCCTCTGGCCTGGAGCCTATTGCATAGGCTCCGTGGGGATGCCACTTGAGGTAGCACCCCTCCATACTGCTGGTGTGCTAATCGCTCCCCCGAGGTCTGAGGAGAGCGACCGCCATCGCCAATCCACAAACCGGAAGTCACTCATGTTTTAACTGGGAAAGAATCAGGGCTGTGATTTAGGGGCTGCCCAGGAACTTATGCCATGATCTCCCTCACCTCTCTACCCAGTTTAGAAACTGGCTAACACTGATTCTCAGGATCCAGCAATCCCTTCTGGAACGCCCTCCCCCCTATGTTCTATAACTCATGGCATGGGACAACCAGTTCTTTGCAGTGCAGGCTGCTTTTAAACCACTGTGTGCTAGAAATGGCATGTTCACTGAGCCAGTGAACAATTGAGCTAAGCTTGTTCAACACCAGCACCACTTCTGACTCCTGTTCCTGCACTACATAGGTCAGGCCTGCATAATGCATGATCCACAGAAACAGTCCATCACCCTTTCAGGTACTTGGCAACCATTTCCTGTGTTTGCAGTTTGAGGTTAGCAGCAAACACAGGAGGATTATCAAGCCCTCTGGAGAGTCATCATATGGCAACTCACAGAGTAGTTTATGCAGCCTTCTTGTAGGTTCTAATCCAACTGTAAGACTTAAAATATTCCTGATCTGTCAAGTGTGTTACCTGAACACCACTGCTGGCTCTCCGTGTCATTTCTGCTGCACGGACATTCAACCCCCTGCCCTTCGGACACTAACTCAACTCACAAATATCCCCCATTCCTCATGATTGTGATGGATATAAAATGACACAAGACTTCAAAGTTCAAGAGTGCAGACATTACAATATGATGATTTTATTTAACTTTGTTGTGAATGCTGCCGGAATAATAAACCAAAATCCTTATACTATCAAAGAGTCGTTCATTTCTGCTCAGCAGGCATACTAGAGATATGTGTCTGTATGAACTAACATGTGAAGATGTTGGCTTGGTTGGGATTCCAGCTGGCTCAAGACATTTGCATGTCAGAGGCACAAAATCCCAACTGAACCTTTTGCCACTGTATTCATTAGTCTACGACAGAAGTGCTTTCCCATGGAGGAAGCACTATTAAAACAGAGGATTTGTAAGATGTCTACTTTGCATTTCCTAATCCTGGCACGGAATAGGAAAACTGTCTTTTCTCAAATGCAGTTGAAGAGACAGCTGTCTCTCACCAATTTTGACTATTCCCGGGGCCTGAATTTCATTTCTGAGTATTTGTAGGAATAGTAGAACCCTCTGCCAGAATCCCAGTTCACACCATCAGCAAAAGAGGAGTGAGACCCAAGCCAGTACATCCCATTGAGGTTGCTGTTGTGGCAGTTTTTGTACCACCAAGCTCCTTTGTAAGTCACTGCACAATTTCGGTTGCTAGGATCCTGTTGTCTGTCTTTGGTGGAGAAAGGCATGCGGTTGTGGGAAGTGAGTGAATCACCTGCAAATGACAGATTAAATTCTAGGTTAGGGTAGACTGCAGACTGGTTCAAACATACATACATGTCCACTACATGATCAGTGCAGAATCTATGGGTTATTTGCATAGTTCAGCTCCCAAAGAACTTGCACATCACCTCTGGTTCAAGGCCTTCCAGTGAAACTAGTTCATGTATTTAAATCCCAGTCACACGTGCTTGAACTTCATCTGGTTTCTCTTAATTTGGTCTCTCTTAATGATGATGATATAATGTCTGGAGCAATCTGAAAATGCTGCCTGGAGGGACACATTGATCAAATACACCTATGTTTTTATTTTAAAAGAAAAACAATGAGGAATTTCAGACAGGCGATATATTCCGGTTCAGGAATGGTTCCCAAACAGTTTCTGGTCTGACCTTTCAGACAGAACCGTTTTAGAACCGGTTCCCTACCGGAATATATTTGTACTTTCACACACAAACGCTTCTGTCCCATTCAGGAAACGGGGCTGAACCGTTTTACCTGTAAACCACTTCAAAGTAATCTTCCGTTTCTTCTCCCGGATCCAAAACGCTTTTTCAAGCCGTTTTTCACCCGCGTGGGTGATCTCCGGCTATTTTTTTTAACATTCGCTTTAGAACGCTATAGCGCTATAACACAACAGCAAGACAGCATTATAGCAACCCCATTGGAATGCCTGGCGTGTTGTGTTATAGCACTATAGCGCTCTAAAGCGAACGTTTTTTTAAAAAGCCGGAGATCACCCGTGCAAGCGAAAAACGGCAAGAAAAAGCGGGAAAAAGCAGTGCAGTCTGAAGTGGCAAACTGCTTCAGATCCAGCTATTTACCGGGAGGGGAAAGCCATGTGTGAAATGGCAGTCCTATACCGGTTTACGCCATGACGGATCAAAAACGGCTTCAAACCGGCTTAAAAAGGGTAATATGAAATTCCTCAATATCACCCCTGGGATTCTGACATTTGGGTCATGCCGGTGTAAGAGGTCTTGATCAAGGCCCATTAGGGAAGTGTAAATAGAGGCTGATCAACTTGAGACAAAGGACATATTTCTTAGAATAAGGAAAGAGTAGTTAATAGATTTTCAAAAGCGTGACATTCTTTATGGACAGACCATTCCTTACTACAAATTCAGTTCAGATGCCACAAACAAATCCCTCAAGTATATAAAAAACTGAGTAGATATGTCTTTCTGGGAATACCTGCTCTTTGCTGTTTAAAACGATGTGAGTTGGTTTGAAATGTTGGCTGTTTGTACTTATCTGTTTTATAGTTACCACACTATGTTCCTAATTTCATCTTGTACTTGTTTTCTATGATTCTGGAGCAATTGTGATGTCCCCAATATGACACTATTACTTTCTTTACATTTGGCTTGGTTTTGTTGTGTTTGTTGAATATCTCTCTCTCTCTCTCTCTCTCTCTCTCTCTCTCTCTCTCTCTCTCTCTCTCTCTCTCTCTCTCTCTCTCTCTCCCCCCTCTCTCTCTCCCCCTCTCTCTCATGTGCACCTTCCTTCTTCCCCTATGCCAAGACTCAAAATGGAAGTTCAGTTAATTTCAATTAGCAGTAAGTAGGATTTTTAACCACTACTGAATCTTTGTTAAGAATCCCAGTTATTGTGATGGAAAGTAAGCCTAAAAAGTCCAGGCAGTCACATGCCAAGACTACAACTCATTGGAGTTAGCTGAAAACTTCAGTCTTCAACTATCACACTGTTCTACATTTAGGCAGGGAAAATGGGGGGGGGGGGACTTGTCTTGGCAGGAGTACTTGCGAAAAGGATGTAGGGTAACAGCAGCCAGAATTTTATTTGCAACCACATGGAGGACATTGAAAATCCCAACGCTTTATGAGTTAATAACGAAGATTATGGATTGTGCCAAAATGCACCAATTGACAAATATATTAACAGGAGAAATGGAAGAAGAATTTATGGGACCATGGAGGGCCTTTTATGACTGGTTAAGACACAAGTACTGAGAAACTAAGACTAAATGAAGAACAATAAGAATGATGGTTAGAAGCTTATATGAGAAGATTTGCATGCAGAATGTTAAATTCGACTTTTTTTAACAAATTTCTGTATCTTTTCCTTTCCCTTCTTTCCCCTTTCCCTCTTTCTCTGTATAAACTAATAAAATTCTTTATAAAAAACAAAAGGGATCTAGGGGTCTCAGTAGACCATACTCAGAAGATGAGTCAGCAGTGTCAGAAGTATGATGCAGTAGCGAAAAAGGAAAAGGCAATTTGGTGCTGTATCAACAGAAGTACAGTATCCAGGTCACGCAAAGTGATGGTATCGCTTTACTCTGATCTGGTTAGACCACACTTGGAATACTGTGTTAAGTTTTGGGCACCACAGTTTAAGAAGGATGTTGACAAGCTGGAGTGTGTCCAGAGGAGGGCAACAAAAATGGTGAGAGGTCTGGAGACCAAGTCCTATGAGGAAAGTTTGGAAGGAGCTGGGTATGTTTAGCATGGAGACGAGATGACTGAAAGGTTTCAAATATTGAAGGGCTGCCATATAGAGGATGGAGCCGTTGCCCCAGGTGGTCAGACCAGAACCAATGGATTGAAATTAATTCAAAAGAGTTTTTGACTGAGCGGTTCCTCCGTGGAACAAGCATCCTTGGAAGGTGGTGGGCTCGCCTTCTTTGGAGGTTTTGAAGCAGAGCCTAGTGGGCCATCTGACAGCAATGCTAATTCTGTGCGTTTGGGCAGATCGTGAGAAGGACAGCAGGAAGGGATGAGTCAGTGCTCGGCTCTCATGGCCCGTTCTTACATGCCCAAGGTGATGCTGATGGCCACTTCGGGGTCTGGAAGGGATTTGGCCCGTTCTTAGATTGGCTAGGAATCCTGGTGGTTTTTTGCCTTCCTCTGGGCATAGAGCAGGGGTCACTGGGGGAGTGGGGGTTAATCAGGGGTCGGATGGAGCCAGAGCTCTCCAGAGTCCCGCTCCAGGAGTGACCAGCCCAGGGGGCGGGGCAGTCACATGACCAAGCCCCGCCCCCTCCTCCCAGCAGGCCTCAGTCAGTGCCACGAGGTCACGGAAGAAGGAAGGTAAGGTGTCTGCCTACCTCCTCCTCTGCGTCCCCGGGCCCTGCTGAGGTCTGCCCCCCCCATACTGTGCTTCTGGCACCGCAGGGAACCGCGGCACCCCGGGAAGCACAGCTGCCCAGCCCAGCTTTCCGGGGGCCCGGCCACCCCTCCCTGCGCTTCCCAGGGCCGCTGGGAGAGGAGGCTCAAGAAGCATATTTGGCCCTCAGGAACTCAGGGGCAGCCGGTGGAGAGGAGGCGAGGAAGTTTTCGCGAGGGGGGGCGGCGCTGGGGATCACCATCGATGGGCAGGGCGCTCGCAACTCGCCGTTCACTCAACGAGCTGGTCTATGCCAACCACCTCGGCATCTTCCCTTCCTTGCACCCACGGTGGTAATAGAAAGGAGGCACTCCCTGGCTACTGGGATCATCGGCTGGCGAAACACGGCCGCGGGCGAGTGGCAGAGGGCCTGGTTTCTCCAGGGAGGACAGGGTCGCAGGCGATCATGTGGAAGCTGATGCTCGCCCGTTGAGAGCGGACGAGATGGACTGCGCGAGAGCTCTCTGCACAAGGCAGCATCTTCGCCCGCTGCGCTCACTGGGGTCATGGGGCGGGCGGGCTGTTCCGTTCCAAGGGTCCGGGCAAGCCCTCGGCGTCCACCGAGCCGTTGGCGGGGAGCAAGCTGGGCCCGCTGGCCAAGGCGGGAGCCGCGGCGGCAGCAGCTGCTGCTGGCGGAGTCAGTGGCGGCGGGGCGACGGGCAAGAAGTCGCCGCGGCTGCCCAAGTGCGTGCGCTTCTGGAACCACGGGTACTCCTCGCCGCTGAAGGGCCACAAGCGCTTCTGCATGTGGCGGGACTGCCAGTGCAAGAAGTGCAGCCTGATCGCCGAGAGGCAGCGCGTGATGACCGCCCAGGTGAGCCGCCCCTGCCTGCCTGTCGTCATCGGGCCTTTGCCCGCTGCCCAGTGGCTCGGCCTGCAAAGGACTGACGGGGCCAGGCCGTGCTTCGGGTGTCTGGAGGGCTGCTCCGTAGAACGGGGTTGGCGGCTCTGCACAGGCAGCAGCTCGACGGAGCAGCCCCCGGGACCCTCACCCTTCAACTCGGGGATCCGTTTCCCTCGCGACTGGAGAGAGAGAGGGCAGTTTTTCGCTCTCCTCCCAGAATATTCCCATGAATCGAATATAATCATTCGATTTGCTGAAGCCATGAGACCTTTGCCTCGGAGCATCCCCACCCGCAGCTTTAGACGGGGTAACTTGAAGTCCCACCTCCCCGAGAGCTCAGGTAACTAGACTTCAGCTCGTGTTGTAGGATGAAACTGACCTTTGGTGTGTTAATAGAATTGCCGAGTTGGAAGGGCTTCCCTGGTACTGGGATATCTCTAGTTAGCACCCTTCCAAATCGCCATCCAGCGAACATCTCTCCCAGCCAGGAGCTCATCACCCCCTGATGCACTTTGTTCTACAGTTGAACAGATCTTATTCTTAGCATTAGAAGAGCACTCTTCCTAATATTTAAATTTAAGCTGGTTTTCCTGTCATTGGAACTCCTTATTTGTATTCAGGAGCAACAGAGAACCAGCCTGTGCCCATCTTCTAACAGTTCTTCAGATATAGGAAGACTGCTGTCATATGCCCCGTTAATTACAGTTTATTGAAACTGAACATACAGTTTTGTTTCAGGTTCTTGTTCGTGCCACAGGAGATGACAAAATGGCTGCCACGGAAGGTGGGGCCAACCACAAAATGTCAGGGAGTGAGATTATACTTAACTCTGATGGCAAATCTTCAGCATTTCAGGCAAAAGCTGTTTAATGCAATGCCTTTTAAAATTAACGTATTAAATATATACATATTGAGCTGTCTAAGAAACTGTCATCTGGCAGTATCTGTCTTCTCTTTGTAGGCATCCAGCAGATTTAGGAGAAAAGAAAAGAAAAAATGCATCTTCTCATCATCCCCCTTATCCGAGTCCTTCTATCATGAACCCAGCCATTTTTAACCTGTTCTGTTACTTGTAAAAATGACAGTGCTGAAGGGCTGATGAGAGCTCCTTGCTCTTGTATACAGTAAAAAAGAAATTCTGGCCAGATTTTGATAAGAACATAAATGAATTTTTGGAAAGTGAACAAAAGATGTAGTGACATAATTATCAACTTCCTTCTGAATTATAAAAATACATTAAAACTGGAAAGATCTGATGATTTCAGTAAAAGATCCAGGTCAGGTGCATTAAGCATTTTAGCTTTACGGGCCAATCGTATTTCGTCAGATTCAAGTCCCACCATCTTTTAGAACGTCACTCTGCTATTTGCACAGGTGAAGTACTTCACAGAAAACTACTATCTGCACTATACCACAAACACCGAAACGTAAAATCAGGCCCTTCTGTTTTTGAAAACTATGTGCATCAAGGCCAAGCAACAGATTCTTAAACGCTAAATTTGTTCC
>NW_015172067.1:12046-17756 GCF_001447785.1 Gekko japonicus | reverse complement strand
TGCAACTGTTGAAGATACAGGAGTCTACTCGAGGAAAGCAAAAACCTGACAGCTCTGAAGCGGGGATCAGGGAAGAGATTGCCCTTTGTACATGCCTGTTTGCAGTATTCAAAATGGAGGTCTGCTCCAGCCTTGCAGCTCTGTTTGCACCATGGCAGCAATGCACAGCTAAAGGAAGCATGTGGTTCTCACTGAAGTAATGCTTGCATATGAAGAGGAATTCTGTTCTGATTATGGTGGTGTTCTGCTCTGCAGTTTTCAGTTCTAATGTACAAATTTGTGCAAGCCTAGTGCTTTTCAAAGCCCAAGCTTCTTGCAAATGTATCCACTACAGCACAGCCTATTCTGCTACTGCTGGGGCTGGTTGCATCTCCCAGACTGCTCCCCTGCTGTGGCACAAATGCTTTGGTTCTGTGTAACCAGCAGAGGTGAAAATCCATCTTATTTATAATGGTATTAGGCCTCCCCCCCAAAAAAAAAGCCACTCTGCTCTTTGAACGAGGACTTGCTGGGGAAATTTTACATAGGAGTACGAGGGTGATGTCCCAAGAACTGGAGTTGTAGCTTAACTTCTGTAAAGTATGCTTCTGTGATACTCTTAAAACATGTGATGTCAGGGGGTGTGGCCTTATGACACACTTCCAGTGATGTCAGGGGGTGTGGCATATGCTAATGAGTCATGCTAATAAGCTCCGGCAGCTCTCTTTCTACAAAAAGACCCCTGGAATTTCCCGTGCTGTACATGGGGGTGTACTCAAGGACACTTGAGGTTCCTTCCAACTCTATGTTTCTGCATTTCTGTATGAGGGGAGGGTAGAAGAGAAGGAAATATGGAGCACACAAGCCTAATTTAACCATGTTTGTACCTGTACAGACAAACAGGGGTTGTTTTTGTGTGTATGTGTGTGTGTAACATCTGAATGCACCCTACACAAAACTGTCTTTTTTCCCTTCACTTTAGCTCTTCTATGGCCATCTCCACCTTGGTTTTGAGGACAGTTTGACCTATTTAGTATAGACTGGTTGCAGTTGGGAAGGCAGCTGCAACACTCTCTTCTCCTTCTCCTTCCATGGTTATGGTTTTCTCTTCTGACCATAAAGGCTGTCCAGACGGTCCCCAGCCACATACCTGCAGTGCCCTCAAGGAAGGCTCCAAGTCCCAGTCTGTACTGATCTGCCTCCCCTGAAACGCTGAAGGTCTCATATTTGGCCACAGTGTGATTGTTCTCAAAATCAGTGAGATCAATGTGCAGCTCATTTTCTCCTATTCAAAACAGAAATAATTATGTTGCTACATTTAGAGGCTGCAATAAAAACTCCATCAATTCCACAGATCTGACCCAGTCACAATCTATCAAGAACCTTTCACACAAGGTTTGCTGAAATATGCATGGGATTGCTCACAGGTGCATAATTATGCTTGTGTACCACACACACTGCTTTTCAACAGTGCCAGTTCAAGGAAGATTGCTCCAGAGGTGTCCAACAGGGAACTGCAAAAACAGTCATCTTCCTTTACATAAAATCAGATCATATAGAACATTTTAACATAACTATATTAAAATCTGATTATGCTGACCCAGGTTATTTTTCAGGATCTAAGAAATTTTGTATTAAGCAGCACTGTTTCCTGTCTTCCAAAACAACAGATTCCTGTCCAAGTGGAATTTTTATACTGAACCCCAGAAACAAAAGGAGAAATGGGTGGAATATTGCTGGGTCAAGTTGGGGACATCTGAAATGACCCGAAACACTGCCGAAATTTTGGGAGTACTAAAAAATTTCAGAGAGGCACAGGAGTTGGGGGGGGGGGAAGCTGGTCAACCAAACAGTTTAAGTTTTAAAGGGACAAGTAGCACCACTTAACAGCTGATGCCACCAGCCATTTCCTCAAGTTCCCTTCCCCACAACTATCAGCTGTTTGCCAACAAAGGATGGAAACTAAAACTAACAGTTGGTAGAGACCATGTCTGCCTGCCTTTGGAAATAATGCGGCCATTATTTCCTATGGGCTGTGAAGAGGCCGGGTCTACCCATAGGAAACACTCCACCCATCCATTATTTCCTATGGATGGACATGGCATTCCAATGGACTGTAGACTTGGTATCTATCCACCCAGGTATAATTTGTTACATAGCATCAACTGTCAGGGGCAGGAACAGATGTTGGGCAGGGTGTGCTTACCCCCCTCTCCTCCTCCCTCTCCCTGCTCTTACAGCTACTGTGGGGGAAGGGGGGGATTAAAAAAATGGTCCTGCATTTTGGAACCTGTTAAATTCCTTAACAGTAGCAAGGATCAGAAACTTTTGGGTAACATTAAGTATAGGTAAAGGCAAAGGTTTCCCTTGCTTGAAAGCATATACAATCCCTGAAATCTGGATCCAAAATGAACATGAACTTTTTTTTTTAAGTACACCCCCCTCTGAAATGAAATGTGTGTTTTTATTAAGGCAGCGTCTTTTTTGACTTCACCCACCACCCTCCCAAGAAATGCTGTTACACATCTTGTTTCACTCTTTTTGTAGCTTCTTTCTGCTCAGTGAACACGTTTCTGGTCTGCTGTTTTCCTAGCTCATTTTTCTCCACCTCGTAATTTCTTTTAAGGGAAGTGAAATAGTTAAAATGAGCTGAAAGCAACTGTAAATTTGTGAACAATGGTAGGATTATAAGCTTGCCTGAGGAATAGGCAGAGTAGCAAAAGCTAGAGATAAAGAGGGGAGGGGGTGTAAAAGAATGTGGATGGCAAAGAATAGCCTTGACTAGACACTAACAAGCATGCATGCCTAATGAACTCATTAATATTACCTGACACACCTTGAATACTTAAACAGCCGTGACCTCGACCTCCATGCCACAATTGAAACAGTGAGCAAACTTGAGGCCCCTTGCACGCCTTCGCAGGGTTTAGAGTGTTTTGACCAGCTCAGTCTGGAGGAAGTTGACAGATTGCTCGTATGTGTGCGCCCAACCACGTGCCGCCTTGACCTGTGCCCTTCCGGGCTCATCAAAGCGGGCCACAAGGGGTTTCGAGGTGCCTTATGGGAGATTGTCAACAAGTCCATCATGGAGGGGCGGTTCCCCGAGGCACTCAAGGAGGCAATGGTCCGCCCTCTCTTGAAAAAAAACAACTTTGGACCTGGCTGAATTGGCCAACTATTGGCCGGTGTCTAATTTGCCCTATCTGGGCAAACTGATGGGGGGGGTGTGACACAGCTACAGAGCTTTCTGGAGGACGCTTCTGTCCTTGACCCATTCCAGTCCAGCTTTTGCCTGGATCATGGGATAGAGACAGTGCTGGTTGCCCTTACTGACGACCTCCGGAGGCATCTGGATCGCGGCGGTGTGGCGGCACTGTTGTTAGATCTAACAGCTACTTGGGAGGATGGACCCCATGTCATTATACCCCACTGAGGTCCCGCCCCAAACCCTCCCCTCCCCAAGTTCCACCCCCTCCCCCAAATCTCCAGGAATCCCCCAAGCTAGAGTTGACAACCCTAAAGATAGGTTTGCCAGCTTCAGATTGGAAAATACCTGGAGAGCAATGTTCCCTCTAAGCTGTGGTGTCTTGTGAGCAAAAATTCTACTTTGTGAGCTACTGGCATTAAAGTTGTGAGCGAGTAATTTGGCCACTGTATAAATCAGTTTGCTCTGGAGCCATCCTTCCTGAGCGAAGACAAAAATGTGTGAGCTGGAGGCTAAAAGACTGTGAGCTAGCTCACACTGACTCAGCTTAGAGGGAACACTGTGTCATGCCTGCCCCTGCTGATGCCATGCCTGCCCTTGCTGATGCCCCTGAGGAGGCACCTGCCAGCCAGGAGCCTGTGGACTTACAGGCTCCTGAGGACAGTACTGCAGCAGAAAGGCAAAGACTGGATCCTGTAGCTGAAAGCTATCTAAGTGGTGAGGAGGATAGAGCCTCCCAGGGAACACCTGCAAGGGATCAGCCTCTGCTGCAGCCCAGTAATTCATCATCAGACTCGCCCCCACCTGTAACCAGGCTCCGGAATTTAAGGAGACAGCAGCTGAGAGAGCGAAGGCAGAATGCACACATGCGTGCCAGAAGATCCCTCAGCCCTGACTATTCAAAGGTAGGGATCAGTCTCTGCTGCAGCCCAGTAGTTCATCAGACCCGTCCCCACCTGTAACCAGGCTCCGGAATGTAAGGAGACAGCAGCTGAGAGAGCGAAGGCAGAATGCACGCATGCGTGCCAGAAGATCTCTCAGCCCTGACTATTGACAGGATCCTGACCTTGCTCCCGGCTAGCTAATGAGTTGATTAGCTAGCACTGTATATCTGCAAGTCTGTTGCCAGCAGTCATTTGTGCTGGAAAATGTTGTTTGTCAGGACCTGAATCCTTGCATCTCTGCTCCAGACCTTGTGGAATTCTGTGATTTAAACCTGTTTGAACTGTGCTACCTGATTTGCTCGGCTTGACCTCAGACTGTTCCTGGGCTTTGGCTTGCTTGCGTCACGCCCCCTGATCCTGCCGTGACATTCGGCAGTTGGCCCCCTTCCTCGACTTGGCTACAGTTATCCATGCGATGGTCACCTCGAGGCTAGACTACTGTAACACTGTCTACATGGGGCTGCCTTTTTTGCAGATCCGGAAGCTGCAGCTAGTGCAGAACGCAGCGGCTAGGCTGTTGATGGGTTCCCCTAAGTGGTAGCACATCCAGCCTGTGCTAAGAGAACTGCACTGGGTGCCAATAGCATACCGGATCCATTTCAAAGTGCTGGTACTTACCTTTAAAGCCCTAGATGGCCAGGGTCCGACCTACCTGGTGGACTGCCTTTCCCCATACATACCCCCAAGAGCACTTCGATCGGGGACACAACATCGCCTGGCAATCCCAGGCCTCAAGGAGGTAAGGCTTGCAGCGACCAGGACCAGATCCTTTTCAGTGGTGGCCCCTACCTGGTGGAACGAGCTCCCAGAGGAGATCAGGGCCCTGTGGGACCTCATGCAGTTCCACAGGGCCTGCAAGACGGAGCTCTTCCCCCACCAGGTTTTTACGTGGGGCCTCCCACTACCGCCACTACCACCATCATGTGGTTAATAACGGGACGGAAGGATGGCCACAAAAGATCTGCCAAAATACTACATGGCACTGGTACCACCGGACTATATACTAACTATAGTTGGACTATGTACCCAACTATAGGCAATATCACCTTTAATAGCAGCCTGATATTCCCCTGCAAACTATGGAGACCATTTTGTTCTTATTGAGCACTTTATTTTTTGTTGATTTAAATGGTTTTACTGTTTTATTCTGTTTTACTGTGTTTTTATGTGTGAGCACTAGTGCTCCCTTGTAAGCTGTCCTGAGCCCGCTTGCGGGGAGGGCAGGGTATGTATAAATAAATAAATAAATGATAAGGGAGGGGGTCATGTTAAAGAGTTGGTATGTTTTAGGCAGTCTGAAAAAGTGTAAGCTCTCACAACCCCAGTCAACGGGAATGGGGAGGAATGGGGCAATTATTACTGCACAAAACTACACCTACAAAACTACAGAAAACAGAAAAGGGAAGGCGGAAATTTTTTTAAAAAACCCGGGGTACAAGACAGCAAATTAAAAAAACCACACTATGACTAAAAACCCAAGAAAGGAAGGTCATTAACAGTTAGTATTCAGTTAGTCATAAAAATAATAACTTTTCGTTTAAGTCAATGAATTCAAGAGTTAGTGAGTCCATTTTAGTAATTG
>NW_015172067.1:6250-11644 GCF_001447785.1 Gekko japonicus | reverse complement strand
TGAGAATATCATCTCTCATCTGTCTTCGGAGAAACTTGACAACAATCTCGCCCGGAAAATTATTTTGCTTAATATACTTAGAGTAGGATTGATAAACCACCTCGATCTCTGCTTCCGCTTCTACCGATGAGCTGCCGAGCGCCAAAGCGATTAGCTCTGCTATCACTTTCTTCAAGTTTTCTCCTGCCGTTTCAGCCACCCCCTGAAATCTGAGAACTTTGTTAGCTTTTTCCATTTGCAGATTCAACAATCTCTTTTCTTGAAGGTCTTGCCTTTGTTCCAACAGACCAACTTTCTTTTTGAGAGAAAGTCTCTTTAAGTTTTTCATCTGTTTGAATCGACTTTTTAACCAGCTCGGCAATCTGTTGTTGTTGCTTTGCCAAACTCTGGATGGATGCAGTCATCTGTTGGTTAATACCATCGAGTCTTTCGTTTATGGGCTGGAGCAGCTCTGATAGCATGGAGAACACGTCTCCTTCCTCAATCCTCGGACTTCGACCACCCCGCCCAACTTGTCTCGCTGTTTTTCCTCGCACGCCGGCCATTTTCAGCTTTGTTTACACTAAGGAGCACCTTTTCGCCCTTTTTCACAAAACGCAAACTTATCCGCAAAACAGCTAAGTCTTTGGCACACTTTAACGCTCTTTTTTCTCCTCCCCCCCGTCTCTGTATCTCAGTTCGGTTTGTTTATGTCTGGGATTCCTTCCCGACGCCGCTTCTGCTGGGGGGGGGACTAACTTTTAGAATTTTTTCGCTCTGTTTTTTCTCCGATTGACGGTCTACTCACAGACCCCTTGTAGTTGCGCTCTTTCGCTGACCTTCTTGCTTGTCCCGACTGGCATCAGCTATGCTCAGTAAAAACCGAGCCTCGCAGGGGGTGGACCGATTGGGGCAAAAAGGAGCGCCTCAATTCTCTGGCTTTCCACCAAGGTCGCCCCCCCAGCCCGGCTCGGAGCCTTTCACTAAGGCTCACCTGGGGGTGCCACTTGAGGTGGCACGCCTCCAACACCCCTAGAGTGCGGAATGCCTCCCCAGCTTCAGGGGAGAGCGTCTGCCATCGCTGAGCCGCAGACCGGAACCAGACAGATTTTTTAAAAATATATTCTGAATATGATCTATAGACCACATCCACTTTGCTTTGAAGATATTCCGTTTTCAAATCTACAACTGGTGCAAGTAAAACACCCAATACTTGTTTTAGATTCTCTCCTTTTGTCTCAGGAACCCCTTGGAATCTCAGGATAAAGCTTGCTTTTTCCATTTGTAGTTGTAAAAGCTGAGATTCATCAGTAATTATTTTCTTTTCCAACTCCTGTGCACACTTTTTCACCTTTTTAGATTTGGCATTAACTTCCTTCAGTGTTTCTGCTGTTTGCTCTGTTAATTCCTTAGTTTCGTTCCGTTCCAGTTGTTGTGCAGCAAAATTCTGGTTCAAAGTGGTCAATTGCTGATTGTTGTTTGTCATCTGGTCCAGCAGAGGGCGCAAAGCTCGTTGGTAGCTTCTGGTCGCGGACTTCTACTTCCTGAAGGAGGCTTGAGCTGTGATGGTTTCTCTTTCTCACCTCTCCACCCCACCATTTTTTAGGGTTGTTTACTTTTAGAAAGTTTGCCAAAGTCTCTGTTTTTCACCAAAATGCTTTGCTGTGCTCTTGTGTGCTTCTTAAATCAGTTCTATGGCTTTTACATCCGGCACCCTCTTTTTAATATGATCTGCTTCGCTTTCACATCTGGGAGTTCTCTCCCCCGTTCGTTTAGATTGAAGGTGCTTTCTGGCCGAAACTCGGTGTTCTGCTTTCAACATGACTCACAGTTCATTGTTGGTCCTAAGACCCACCTCAGGTATGTGTAAAATGCCCGATCTTCACGCGCTTGTCCTGGTCAGCGACTCTCGAGCCATGCGGTCGCACAGCGGCAGGACCTTCGGGGCGGAGGGAAGCCTCAATTCCCCGGCATCAAGCCAGAAAAGAGGCAATCCCTCAAAAGCCCCATGGCTAGAAGCCCAAACAAGGGCTCCGGGGGGGGGGTAGTGAACAATCACACCCCCTCCTAACCACTGGTATTCGGATAGCGACCCCAGGAGCTCACCAGGGTCACGTCTGCCATTGTGCCGCCAAAACCCGGAAATCCTTGAAAGTTTCTTTTAACGACTCATGCTTTCTAGAGGGCACTGAGCATACTCAGTTCTCCTCAGGGAGTACTTTTGGCGAATGGGAGTATTTTAAAAAAAAATTATAATCAGATACTTGTCCCCAGACTTGCAAAGCCCACCAAGCTTGCAGAAACTCCTGTTATGTCTATGGGTGCATCCATTTTCTTGTTTTTGGTACAGAGTATCCAATTGTAATCTTACAGGGAACAAGTTAGGACTAGAGTTGCTTGATCTGGGTCGGGAAATACCTGGAGATTTTGGGTATGGTGCTTCAGGAGGGTGGAGTTGTGGGGAGGGACTTCAATGGGGCAGCCATTTTCTCCAGGTGAACTGATCTCTGTCACCTGGAGATCAGTGGTAATCCCAGGAGATCTCAGCCACTGCCTGGAGGCTGGCAACCCTAAATTAGGGCCCATCAGGAACCCAGCTGTGAAATCCTGTCTACACAATGCTATAATGAGACTTCTGAGTTCTTTGACTGAACAAACACCCAGTTCTGAACCTCAGCAATTTGTCCGATAGACGAACTGTTGAGGTTTGGGTCTAGATTTGTCATCTAGCCACATACAAGACTGATAAAGCACAGGGAGGGTTTACCTCCCTTTCCCTATGCTATATGGGGAATTGGGTTATGGGGATGCATGTCTCATGAAACCCATCTTCCCAAACCTAACTTTGCCCCCATTTCGGTTGCTATAAGCAACTAGGGGCTTGATCAGGCCAATTTGTCCTGCCACTATAGGTTTCCTTTATTTCCTCTTTAGCTGATACTCAGCTGTGGGTCTTAAATCATAATGATGAATGCTCACTATTCACTGGGCCATTTAGGATTTTTTCTTTAATTTATAAATGAATATGCAGAACTGTGTGGTGACTGCAGCAAAAGCAAAAACTCCTGTCAGGATGAGGGTGAAATGGAAGGCAACATACACTTTACCTAGTGAGGTCAATTGGTGAATATTGTCATTCCCTAGCCAGAATTCAGTGAGTTGGCTTCCAAATCCTCTCTTGTAAGAGTTCCAGTCCCGGTAAAAATCCACAGAGCCATCGGTCCGTCTCTGGAATACCTGCAAGGAAAAAAAGAGGACTTCTCTGTTTTATCTTCTCTTATCCGCGACATGAAATATAACAGGAGGTCCCGGGGTTGGGGAGACGTGGTATCAGAGGACGGAATTAATTTCAACAGACGCTCCCCTTGCCATGCCCACAATTGTTCTATATCATGCCACAGTGGATTTTGCCACTCTCAAGGCTGTGGAGAGAGACAAGAAGTCTAAAGTTCCCTTTTCTCTCCAGGCCACAATGACTGAGGAAACAGCACCACTGTAAAAATTCAAAGAAGAATCACAGTGCAATTCTAAACCCATTAATGTAAATGGATTTAGAAGGACATCTCTCTGTTTAGGATTGTACTGTGTCACCAGAGTAAAACAAAACAAAACCCAAATCCTTGGAATGGTATTAGCTGTACTCTTCCACAGGTAGGAATCTTCAGATAAAAGTTACAGCTGGTCTATAGAACAATTAGATACAACTATCCTTTTGAGAGAAAGGATAATTTGGAACAAGACAGATAGGGTCAAACATGAGAGGACTGCAGTGTGATCTATTTGTAGAGATTTGGGAGAAGTATAGATAAAGTGTTGACACGGGGTTCTGTCATGTTCTTCAGCAATCTATTCTAAAGATTGTTCTGTGGCAAGGGCAGTAAGCAATTTTTTCACATCAGAAAGAGCAAATCTGTATAGGTACTGTGATTTATTTGCTAGATGTTTCTCACGCATAACATAACAAGAGATAAACAATAAGGTGAAATAGAATCCAGGGAAGAATAATGTCAATAGAGGCCTCACAGATGTTGAAAAGTAGCTGGTTAATAAGAGTGATTAACACATCGAATTCACTGCCAAGGAGGTTGCGGTGGCTACAAGCATGGACAGCTTCAAGAGGGACCTGGATAGGATCTGGTTCCGGGTTGGGCTTGGATTCTCTACTTTGATATTGGTTGTGTGTTTTTTTTAAATAATAATTTTTATTAAGTTTTTAAACACCAACACTATACAACAAAAACATACAACCCACCACCCTCCACCCCCAATCCGTTAACAATTTGAACAATTGAGCTACTACACCACAACAATTAGTTGCATATCTTATAATTAATTTCTGCTCACAGCTAATTAGTTTAGCCTACAAATTCCTGATCTATTTTTATTGTTTAGCCGTTTCATTCAAATTAAAATTATATAATCTCATACCTGTTGGCATTCTTATTTTCTTATAATTCCAGATATCTATTTACCAAAGTAAGTGAAATTCTAATGTTAACATAGTCAATTTTAAGTCTATGCATCAATCCTCATAAAATACTCCCATTTCACCATTTATTAATTTCACAATTATAACTACCATCAGTAAACACTATCTAATAACCAGAAGAAAAACAACAACCTGTGATTACCAGACTATTCATCCTATATATATGGATCAATTTCCTCTGACTACAAGCCAACATGCAAACAGAACCCATGTTACAGTCCTTATAAAGCACTCGCATATTATACTCTCTTTCTGCCCTCTATTTCATTATATTGAGAGACTTTGAGAAAAGAAAAGGCAAGACAGAACAAAACCTAAATCCCATTCAGTATTTTTGTCCATCTCTATATCTTTCATCTATTCGTTACTAATCCATTCCTGGTTCGTTATTTTCCGAGTTGTGGAGTACCTATAAGATCCAATACATTAAATCTGCTTTCTGCCTTTAATCTCCCTATGATTACATTGTACTGTTGTTCTTTTCTACGTTGATTTTCTGCATTCTCACTCATATGGCGCAAATTTTTGTATTCCTCATCCTTTTTTGTCTTTTTTATGTCCCAAATCAGAGGTTCTTTAAAACAGAGGCCACTGATTTTCCTTTGTCCTTTCTTTATTTTATTTTTCCTTTTCTTCCTTTTCTTCCTCCTTTCTTCTTTACTTTGTGTTATTAACAAGCCAACTTTTTAAACTGGTCCCGTTTTTTGTCTTACTTCGCCTACGTTGTCTGCAGTTCTTGCTCTCCTGTATTATTGCGTCCCGCACCTTGTTACAAACGAAGGTCGCCTCCATTTTGTTGCAGATTCACATCCACTTACTCCAGGTGATTGCAATTGTCAAACAAACAGATGGTCAAACCAAATGCATTTCCACACGTCTTCTATAATTTTATATCTGTTTTTAGTCTCTATTTATAAGTCCAACAG
>NW_015172067.1:0-2734 GCF_001447785.1 Gekko japonicus | reverse complement strand
TCTCCCTTTTATTTTATTATTTTTTTTACAGCACAGCTATCACTCGCTTTCAAACCCCTGCCCTATCTGATCTAAAGCTACTGTTAATTGTTGGGTCGGTAAGAGGATGAGCAGGCCGAGACTGCATGCATTATGGAGATCTGGGTGGGTAAGGTGAAAAGAGTTTATTTTTCCCAATTAGCTCCACCTGGATTTTCAGTTCCGCTGCAGCCGAGGCCAGGTGGGTGGAAAGGCAAGGGCACTGTGATCTACTGCAATTAGATCTCCCTTGCTAGGCCCTGTAAGCTACCCCAGCTGTCTGCATGTAGCAGTTAGGTGTGCATGGCTGATGTTAGGCGCTAGGGACAAATTAGAGATTGCGTTGGATGGTGTACAACCCAGCGCGCTACCAAACCAGTTCTGCTCAAATTATTTTTGCCCGGCTTCCACCTGGAGACCAAGCCCTATGAGGAAAGGCTGAGAGACTTGGGAATGTTCAGTCTGGAGAAGAGGAGGTTGAGGGGGGACAGGATGGCTCTCTTGAAGTATCTGAAGGGCTGTCACTCAGAGGAGGGCAGGGAGCTGTTCCTGGTGGCAGCCGAGGAGAGGACTCGCAAGAATAGGTTTAAATTCAGGGCGGGGAGGTACCGGCTGGACATTAGGAAAAACTTTTTTGACAGTCCGAGTTGTGCAAGAGTGGAATCAGCTGCCTAGGGAGGTGGTGAGCTCTCCCTCACTGGCAGTCTTTAAGCAGCGGCTGGACAAACCCTTGTCAGGGATGCTCTAGGCTGATCTTGTAACGAGGAGGGGGTTGAACTTAGATGGTCTTCATGGTCCCTTCCAATTCTGTGATTTTATGATTCTACAATTCTGTATATGGTTTAATATTATCAGATAGGAATTGGGAGTTTCTGCTCTGGACTAGGTGAATAATAAATGGTGAAAAAAACTTTCTATAGTCCCTTGGTCATGGACAAGTCATTTCCTGCTAAGCTGCTATTCTTTGCAAGATGTGTGGGACCTATTATGATGGTCTGTATTCAGAGTTTTCACAGATCCAGATGGCTTCTCAATAAGTTTGGGGGACTTCCTAGTAGACATGACTGATAGGTCTATTGAAGCCGTGGTGGGCCGGATCTGGTTCCGGTATGGCGCTGCGATGGGCGGCTTCTTGGCCGCTCCCGAGCCACCCGATCCTCTTTCGCTTTTTTGGAGCCCCCCGAGTTCCGGGTGGGCTCTGCTTGGTCTCTTGGAGGGAGACCAGGTGGCAAGGAGTTTGTTCCAGCCCCCCTCATGTCTGGCAAAGATGGGGGTGTGGCTGGCTTCTCTCCGAAGCAGGAGCGTTTTGAAGGAGCAGGGGCATGTTCGCCATGTTCTTGCGTAGCAGCGACCAGCTGTTTTAAGAAACCAAGGATTTTAAAATGCAGCGGATAAGAGAAAAATAGAAGCAACCTGCAAGAATTCGAACAACAGAAACCTTCTTGAAATACCCCCAAGATATGTTGCCAAATAAATGGGAAAAGGCGGCTGAGAAAAAAACAAGGGCAGTGACTATTTTAAAGAAGACAACGGGGGTAAGAAAAACAAGTTTAAATGCCGAATTTACTAACTTTTGAAAGCAACTCTGACAGTGTACTTTTAGGAAGTTTTGCAATTAAACCACTGAACTATACTGTATTTCCTACTTGAATAAAAACAGAAGTGTAACTTAACTTAAAACTGGCGATGGCAGAAAATAATTTGGAAGAGGAAGACTGGGAAAACATGGAAATTGGGAACTTAACTTGGGAGCAATTCCAAAAAATCCTGATAGAGGAAATACAAAATGCAGTTTCAACAACTTGTAAAAAGCTTCTAGAGAAACCCTCTATCTTAATGGAATTGGAAAATGAGAAAGAAACAACAAAGGAACAACAAAAGGAGATGTCTCAGGAAACACCATCTTTATTAAAGGAAAGTGAGAAAAAAGACATTAATCAAGGATATATTCAAAAAGAACCAGTAAATCTTCCACTAAGAAAAATATCTAAATTGTCTAAAAAGAAAATAAAGAAACCTGTAAAGAGAATTTCTGCGAGTAACAAAAGTTTGAGGGGGCAAATCAAAAACAAAATACCATGAACATAAAGAAATGAGGTATTTTGAAATGATTTTGGAAAAAAGAGGACTTAGCAAACTGTCTAAAAAGAAAATAAAGAGGTCAGTAAAGAGAATCTCAGTGAGAAACAAAAGTTTGAAGACTAACTACCTAAAACCTAGAGAGGACAAACCAAAACAAACTACACTGAATACAAAGATATGAGGCATTGTGAAATGATTTTGAAAAAAAGAGGACTTAGCAAAACAAAAAAGATAAAAAGAAATATGATTCTATCTTGGGTTGCATATGATATAATGGAGATGAAAATATGTATTGGCTACCCTTAACAATGGAATGATGAAAAGCTATGTCTAAATAATGTTTGTTTTCTTTTCTTTCCCTGCTTTATATAATTATAATGAATTTGAATAGTATTATTAGGATCGTAAAATAATTATGTTTTTTATTTTTTACTTTATTTTTGGGTGGGGGTTTTTTTTGTGTGTTTTGTCCTCCCCCATTTGCACCTCCATCTGGAACTCAGGGTGAAAAAGCGCTCCTAACTTTTAAACATACAAGCAAGATCCCATCCAGAATAGGCCATTTGTAAGGTGCATTTTGAAAGGTGAATGAAGCTTTTTAGCCACTCCTAGGAAGAAAATGAGCCAGTCTGTT
>NW_015172066.1:319694-342226 GCF_001447785.1 Gekko japonicus | reverse complement strand
ACAAACATAAGTTCATATAGTTACAGTTGCTATATGCCAGCTGTGACTTGATGGCACTTTCTACCACCATTGCATATTTTCAGGTTAAAAAAAATCAGGTTGAAGGAACAGCAATGTCCACTGTTTCACTTCTCCATGAGCCAAGAAACCAGTGATAACCAGTATAGTGTTGGGGTTAGACTAGAGACTGGGAGATGGGGGTTCAAATCCCCACTCTGCCATGGAGCTCAGTTGGGTCAGTCATTGTCTCAAACCCATCTGTCTCACAGGTTTGTTGTTAGGATCAAATGGAGAAAGGAAAAATGATGGATTCTACCCAGAGCTCTTTGGATGAAGGAGAAGATAAAAGTGAAACAGACAGATGCAAAGGGCTTTTAAATCCCTTCTCTCATTGTGTAAACAGCAACAGGGGCTTGGGTGGAGGTCTTCCCATAGGCACCTTCACTGGGTCACTACAGTTTCCATATGCATGGCCACAAGCGCCAGTGGCCCTTCTCTATAGAAAGAAGATAGACCATTAAAATGGACCAAAGGCTAACTGGAAATCTAATTAATTCTGAAGATTGTCATATCGTTTGGCTCTCTCTTTTGATGGAACGTGACTTGAGGCAAAAACACTCCTGTTAACTCTTGGGAAGTAGATCTTTAGAGTCTCATCTTAAACGATAAAGAAAATGTCCCTCATTTATACTCATTTTAAAAAGTAAAGCTTTGCAGTTAGCAGGAAGTATATTATCCTGTCATCCAGCATGTATGTGTGTATTAGGCTTTCTCTTTTCCCTCCCCTGTGGGATTTTCACTTTCTTGTAATAACTGACACCATAACATAATGAAAAATTAAATATGTAGTGTAAAGCTAATGATAATATGCATGAAACATACAAGATGTAAATAGGAAAAAATCTGTTTGGTTTATGGGGTACTGCAGCTGAAGAATTAAATGGTGCAAGAGAGCATTTATAACTTGCTTTGCTGTGGCAATATTTAGGTTTCTGCTTGTTTGAATCCAGGCTCTATGATCCTGTCACAGACATGGCAACTGGGAAAATTCTGCCAGATTACTCTGCAGATAGGGCTGCCAGCCTCCAGGTGGGGCCTGGGGATCTCCCGCTTTTACAACTGATCCCCAGCTGAAAGAGATCAGCTCCCCTGGAGAAAATGGCTGCTTTGGAGGGTGGACTCTATGGCATTGTACTGTGCTGAGGCCCCTCCCTTCCCCAAACCCCGCCCTCTCCTGGCTCCACTCCCAAAGTCTCCAGGTATTTTCCAAACCAGACTTGGCAACCCTATCTGCAGAACAGGGCAACCTGAAGAACCTCCATATTTGCCTTATTTCATTCTGTAGAATATTGAGTGTATCAGTGTATGAAAGCTCTTCAGAATTTTGCTAGTTGTATCACAATAACAAGCAGCAAAGGAAGGAGACAAAGGAAATCTGTTCCTCTGGACACTGTCAATGCAGGCCACGTTAGGAATGTAGGTGTCTTAAATCAGCACTGTGTTATGGTCAACCTTTCAGAAAGGTTCAAGTTATGCTGGGTCACCATCTGTACATCCTTTTAAACTGAGATCCCATGACTGGTTGTGCACTGGATTTTTGTTTTTTTAAAAAATCTTGCATATGGTTAAGCTTTAATAGACTCTGCTCATCTGCTACCTACAAGATGAGGCATTCATCAGGAAAGGGAGAAGTCGTGGTGGTGGGGAGATTTCAAGTCACAATTTGTTATTCTTCTCAGCAAAAATGGTGATCCATCTCTGGTCATGCTGAGGTCATCCTTCTTTCCTGCATGCAGCATGTGTCAACACTGAAAAGGGCGTCAGTTTAATCAAAGACAAAGCTGGGTTTTGTCTTCCTGTTGCACAGCATACACTAGGCTAATGAAACTCCTGACAATTTGATTTGTAGGATCTGTGCTTTACTGGCCTGAAATATTTTTGGAGTTGCTGGAGAGAGGCCTGCATGATTGTGTGTGTGTGTGTGTGTGAGAGAGAGAGAGAGAGAGAGATGAATACGTTTTGTTTATTTACTGCCTATATTCCTTCTAGCTCTCAACCCAAACGACCTTCAAAATAACTTGATCTGCTTTATCGCTCTTGTTTCCTGTCATTGGCCTTTACTCGGGAGTCTTGCATTTTACTGCAAATACATTCCACCCATAGTTGCCCTATTATTAGGGCAGGAAAAAACCAAATCTGACACTTCACATTCCTGAACTGAATGGCATTAACTGTGGAAATGTAAGCTTGCTGGGTTGGACTTAAGCCAGTCTTCTATCAGTCAGGTCCCAGAATCGTACAGCTTGTACCACCAGGTCAGCTTCTGTGGGAAAGGACTAGGGGTGCATGTTCCCTTTAAGCTGAGTTAGTGTGAGCTAGCTCACAGTATTTTAGCCTTTGGCTCACACATTTTTGTCTTAGCTTAGGAGGGATGACTCCAGAGCAAACTAAGTTATACAGTAGCCAAATCGCTCACTCACAACTTTAATGCCAGTAGCTCACAAAGTGTCAGAACCAACAGCTAACAACGAAGTACACACATTTCAGGAACGGTTATACTATTATTGCAAAGCTATAGATGCAGTAACGCAGGCACTGTTAGGAATGGCGGCGACCCATAGAGCGTAATGGGATATAGGGTATTCGTATGCACCCACCCCCCGGCATGGGCCAATTAGGTCCCTTCCTGTGTGCGGGATAACTGAGGAAACCGTTAGGTGACTAAAGCTGGGAATTAGGAGTCTCTCTTGGTAGAGAGGAGAGCCCCAGACAACACAAACTCCTCCTGCATTTCAGCAAAAGCAGAATAGCAGGGATAGGAATGCAATAGCAAGTAACAAGACACAGAATGAACTCCCCAACCCCCATGGCAGCATAGATGACACAAAGTAGAATTGTTGCTCACAAGACTCCACATCTTAGAGGGAGCATCTCCTCCACCTCCCATGGTCTGTTGCCCCTTCAAGTGGTGGCAGAAGATTTTTTTTTTTTTAAAAAAACCCTCTTTACTATAGAGTTTCTAGCAATTCCTGGAATCTGAAAGTGATGTCATCACACCTGTGATGCCTCTGCCCTCACCATATCCATCTTCCTAACTCAATGCAGTTGTTTTAAGATAGGTGAAATACTTTCCTGTTGTCTAGCCCCTGACAACAACCAGGGTGCTGCATCCTGAACCAATTTCAGTTAACAGGCTGTCTTCAAGGGCAGCCCAATCCAGCAATCCAGCCAGGAGGGTACAAAAGCATGCATTAGCATGGCCAGTTTGGCCAAGGAAGCTGGTAAACTAAATGCCACTGATATAAGGGGCCCTTGCCCACTGTGCCACCCTGCTGAGGTTTTTCTCATGGGTAGTCATGGTATATTCCTCAACTGTAGTCAGAAGCACACACATTCAGACCTACAGATGAAAGCCAAACTACAGAGGTCAATGGGATGTGAGTCCTCTCAGCATCTGTAGTGTACCTTAAAAACAGGAATGGGAACATTTCCCTGTGTCATTTACTCAAGAGAAATTCCCCAGCCAGCTGATACCAGCCCTGGTATGAACAACAGACTGAGAAATGTTTAACAAACTTCAAAGCAACGGGTGGGGGGGTTAGTTTCAAACTAGTCATCAATTACAAGAGCCCCCCCCCTCTTGCTGACATCCCTTTGTGTTCTCTGAAAAGTACTGAGACCAGAGACTCAACATGGTGAGTCAGCTCTTGTTTATTGAATTACATCAGGAATGAAAGATGCTTTTGGCCAGTCAGTGCCCAGCTTATATGTGTGACCCACACCACACCCACACACACCCATCACCCGTGATTGGCTCTGTTTACAAGTTAACAACTCAATAGGTCTACTTTGGGATCCAGGCAAACCCATTGGTGCGCCTTAGGATCTGAAATGGCCATTGTCTTAGGACCGAAGGTCGGAAGGTTTATCTGACCACATGGCCAGGCTAGCACTGTTGCAGCCATCTTATTACAGCTTAATACACAACATTCTCTTCCCATTTTCTTGCACAGAGCATTCAATCCTCCCCCACCCTCACTTGGATTTGCTGTGACTGTGTGCTTTGAGAGGAGTCTTTTTAAGCTTGCAATGCCTTTGGCACTGGAATCTGCTAGACATTCTGCATATTGTAACTGGTTGTGCTGGGCTTTCAAAATCTCCCCCTCGCTTGGATTTGTTGTGACTGTGTGCTTTGAGATCAGTCCCTTTAAGCTTGTAGTACAACAGTGGTACTGAGTTCTGCTGGGCATTCTGTGCACTGAACTGGTTGTGCTGGGCTTGAAAAAAATGTGGACACTTTCTGTTTGTACTGCAGGGGACTGCAGAAATCTTAGGGACTATGATTCTGTTCTGCTGGGCTTTTATTGCATTGCTGCTTTTTTGCTGTTTTTTTGCCTCCATTAGAAACAGTGGAGGATGGGGGCACCTTCTTTGGGGGGGGCATAACTCAGACCCTAAGAATCTATCCCTTACTGGAGCAGGTAGAGGAGAGTCAGCATGAGATCCCCTGGATGTTTGGTGTCTCTAGCATGTGGGGAAGGGGCATTCTACTGCCTCACAAACCTTGTGAACTGAACCCATTTGTTTAGTTCCTAAAAGTTCATGATGGTTCATGGTTCATAAAAGTGGCATGCCACAAACCATGAATGGTCACAAACTGCTTTTTCCATGGTCATAGTCATCCCTATCCAGTACCACTTCCCACTTGAGAGGACATGGATCTCCGTTAGGCATCACTGGTGTTCACTGTTTGCTTTCCTGGTTGCCAAATGGTCCTGTACGTGCCTGCGCTACCAGTGAAAATTCTGATTGCCTGAGAGATGCTTTCAGTGACTTCCTTAAATTTGGCAGGGAGGATCCCACTGATGACTGGGTACACTCTCTTACATCATGACTGGCTGAGTACAAATACAAATACAATACCTTTATTGGCATAAGAGATAAAATACAACATGCAGCATACAGGGAAGGTGGGGGGGGGGGGGAGCACATTCCGAATTGCCTTAACTGGCTGAGTAAAAATTGCACTTCCAGAAATGTCTTTCCCAAAGAAAAGCAGTTCTAAAACTTGGAAATAAAAATGATGGTTTTTGCTGAAAATCTCTTATATTAGCTAGTCTGGTGTAGGCGGGTTTCTGTGAAACTTAAAGCCTTCTCTTCCCCATGTGCCCCAATCATTGATGGAACAAATGGGGAGGGGAGCCAAAACTTTTTTGGATAGGGTTTTTGAAAAGCTGTCAAAAGTACAGAACAAAGTTTGAGTCCAGTGGCACCTATAAGACCAGCAAAGTTTAATTCTGGGTATAAACTTTCATGTGCAAGGATGCTCAAACAATAGTACAAAAATACTTTTAAAAAGTTCTCACAAACAGAATCTCATTGTGACAGCAAAGCAAAACATGATGTCTGTCCAACCCCCCCCCCACACACACAAAGGTTTTAAAAGAGTAATTTTGAATTTCTCGTACCTGCTGTTTCAGGACTCAAATCTCCAGTTCAGTTCTACTTCTCCCCTATGATCCCGGAAAAAAAACTGAGTTAAAAGCGGGGACCGAGAGGGCAGCTTGAAGGGAGCAGATTTTGACTGAGTGTGCTGTGGATTAGCAAGAAAGCACTTATTACCAGACCTTCAGAGACTTCTGAATACTTTTTGCTAACTGTAAACAATGACGCAGCGAGCAGAAAGAATGGCAGCGAAATCAAAACTTACAGCAGGAACTTCCTGCACATCGTCTCTGGTTACTAAACTGGAAGTAACCATAGACCTTCCCAAAATGATTGCTGCAGCTTTGCGCTCTCTACTGGAGCAGTTGACCAACCTCAATGACAAGTTTGATACATTGCAAAAGGCGCTTAAAGAAACTTCAGCAAAACCAGAGAAGTTAACCAAGAAGCTGAAAAAAGTTGGCGTAAGTCCAAAGACTTTGAACAAAGACTGGAGGTAGTGGGGAAACAAAAAAATCTCTGAGAGTCAACAATTGCTATTTCTTCAAATGGAAAAATCAGCATATGTCCTGAGATTTCAAAACATTCTGGAGCAGAAAGGAGAGAAACTGAAAGAGATTTTAAGTGAAGAGCTCGCTCTCGTGGTAGGCTTAACAGTGGAAGTGATACAAAGTGATATGGATATGGTATATCGTACTTATCCAGAATTTATATATATATATATATAAAACAAGCTACCCGGGGAAGTATACACAAAATTCTCAACAAGATCAATGAGATGCTTAATTTATAAGGCAACAAGCGGAATTGTCTTGAAAATCAAAGGAGAACAAATCAAAGTTTTAAAAGAAGTTCCATTTGAGATCAGGAAAAGGAGGAGACAATACAGAGACTTAACACTGTTTTTGCAAAATCATACCACCCCATACAGATGGACATTACCGGAAGTCCTTATCTTCAACTGCAATGGGAAAAAATAAAAGATTGACTCTGTTTCTAAAGCGAAAATCTTCCTGAAGCAACAACAGAAAGCAAGTGATGGATTTTAGAAAGTGGAGGACAACAAAGACAACAAAGATGATGATGAAGAAGAAGACGATAAAAAGGGGGGAAGTTCTGACAATGCTGTGAACAGCTCAGCAGAATCCTCTAACTTTGAAGCAGAATTAGGGGCTGCTGCTCCTAAACCTTTAAAAGTTAGACTGGATTTTGATAAGAAAAAGGAAAGAAATAAGCAAAATAGAGTAACTTTGAAAGTCTGATGTTTATTATAAATTAGTTATCTTAAAGCTAAGAAACACACACTATAGTCAAGCAAGATTGTGTTTGCTCACTTTATACTTTTATAGTATTAACTCTCATGTATTACTATTTGAGTAATAGGGAAATATGGATTATCTTGAATTTATGTGTTAATGATCCTTGCTACTCATAGTTTTAGGTTGTTCCCTTCCCTTGACCCTGTAGGTTTGTAGACTATGGCCCCGGTCACACGAACGGTTGTGGGCCGGGAGAGGGACGGCTCGGGGGCGCAGCAAACGGGTGTGATCCCACTGCAAAATCTGGGAAGCGTTGCGCACCCGTCCCCGATAGGGCCCTTCACCCGAAAAGCCGCAGCAAAAATAAACCACCTACCGAGGTGGTTTTTCCAGCACGCCGCATCAAAGCCTGGCCGTGGGATTGCCGACACGTCCTTCTGCCGGCGCATCCCCGGCTCCTGGCTGAACTGTGCATGCTCAGACATGCGCAGTTTGGCAGTCTCCCTTTCCCCACCGTGGCTTTCCCCGGCATCTGATCCTGGCGGGGAGGGAATGCACCGTGGCTCAGGGGATCAATGTGATCCCGCTGCTGCATGTCCCCCCCCCCGTGTGGCAGGGACCTAGAAAAAGCAATTAAAAATGTTAAAAAAACATTTCCCCACTAAAACAGAAGGAATTTAAAATATATTTTTATGCTGATAAACCAACATGTAATATGAATTCAAAAGTACACATGAATTGACGAAGCCCAAAGTGAAAAACTGCAGAACCAAGGCCATTAACAAAGACATAAATGAATATAAAAAGAGATGAAATATAGAGTGTTTTCTCATCCCTAATAATAAAAGAGAGAGGGGGGGAAACTGATTTTGAGTGCTTTTGATTTCTCTAAAAGACTCATTCTCTATTTTCTTCTACTAACCATTTAAATGGCCGAACTAGATGTTTAGTTATCCTAATGCATGCAGACTCAAGACAAATCACAATATGCAAATAGCACAGACCTTAAGGTCACATCAATAAAACCCAGCACGTACCTTTCCTAAATTCTGAGGGTTTTAAGTTTGATTTGTATGGGCCTTGAGATAGATTTTAACATCTGTTGTTTTGCTGTTGCTTCCATTTCTTATTTTATTATTCTCTTGTTTTTTAAATATTTTAGTCCAAGTAGTAGTTGTTTTTATTTATTCAGTGTTGTTATGACATTAGCTGTGTTAGCTGCCCTGAATAATTTTAAGGAGAAGGGCAGGATATAAATCTTATAAGTAATGTCCATACAAATTAGGCAGCTTAAAACCAGATACGTCTTTTCATAGATGGCAGTCTAATATCAGCTGCACAAAAGCTTTAGCAGAAGGCTCTTTGTAATAAAACTGCCTTGCAAGCTCTTTGGAAGACAGGCAGGGTGGGAATATTTTGTACTTCCACTGGTAATCTGTCCCATCATATGTAGAAATTATTGAAAGCGTACTGCAATGGGCCACCACTATTCCAAATTCCCTAAACATAAGAACATAAGAGACGCCAATGTTGGATCAGGCCAAAGGCCCATCCAGTCCAACACTCTGTGTCACACAGTGGCCAGAAATACCAGTGCCATCAGGAGGTCCAGCAGTGGGGCCAGGACATTAGAAGCCCTCCCACTGTTGACCCCCCCCAAGCACCAAGAAGACAGAGCATCACTTGCCCCAGAGCCCCTAGCTATACCTTGTGGCTAATAGCCACTGATGGACCTCTGCTCCATATGCTTATCTAATTCCCTTTTGAAGCCGTCCATGCTTGTAGCACCCACCACTTCCTGTGGCAGTGAATTCCATGTGTTAATCACTCTTTGGGTGAAGAAGTACTTCCTTTTATCCGTTCTAACCCGACCGCTCTGCAGTTTCATGGAGTGCCCACGAGTTCTTGTATTGTGAGAAAGGGAGAAAAGTACCTCTTTCTTTACCTGCTCTTTCCCATGCATAATCTTATAAACCTCGATCATGTCACCCCTCAGTCGTCTTTTCTCCAAGCTAAAGAGCCCTAAGCGCTTTAACCTTTCCTCATAGGGAAAGTGTTCCAACCCTTTGATCATTCGAGTTGCCCTTTTCTGCACTTTTTCCAAAGCTATAATATCCTTTTTAAGGTGTGGTGCCCAGAACTGCACACAGTATTCCAAATGAGGTCTCACCATTGATTTATATAGGGGCATTATTATATTGGCTGATCTGTTTTCAATACCCTTCCTAATAATCCCCAGCATAGCATTGGCCTTCTTTATTGCAGTCACACACTGTCTCGACATTTTCAGTGAGTTATCCACTACAACTCCAAGATCTCTCTCTTGCTCAGTCTCTGCCAGTTCAGACCCCATCAATGTGTATTTATATTTAGGATTTTTGGCTCCAATGTGCATCACCTTGCACTTGGCCACATTGAACCCCATTTGCCATGTTGACGCCCACTCGCCCATCCTTGACAGATCCCCTTGGAGTGCCTCACAATCCTCACTGGTTTTCACCACCCTGAACAACTTTGTATCATCCGCAAATTTAGCCACTTCACTGCTTACTCCCATCTCCAAATCATTAATGAACAAGTTAAAAAGCAGTGGACCAAGTACTGATCCCTGCGGTACCCCACTGCTTACCACCCTCCACTGAGAAAATTGCCCACCTACACTCACTCTCTGTTTTCTATGAACTAGCCAGTTTTTGATCCATAAAAGGACTTGTCCTTCTATCCCATGATTTTTGAGCTTACTTAGGAGCCTTTGATGAGGAACTTTATCAAAAGCTTTCTGGAAGTCAAGGTAAATAATATCTATTGGATCCCCCTTGTCCACATGTTTGTTCACCCCCTCAAAGAACACTAACAGGTTAGTGAGACAAGATCTTCCCTTACAGAAACCGTGCTGAGTCTGCCTCAATAGGTTTTGTTCATCTATGTGCCTACTAATTCTTTCCTTAATAATGGTTTCCACCAATTTACCCGGTATCGACGTCAGACTGACTGGCCTGTAATTTCCCGGATCTCCTCTGGAACCCTTTTTAAAGATGGGAGTGACATTAGCTACCTTCCAATCCTCAGGAATGGAGGCAGATTTTAAGGAAAGATTACATATCTTTGTCAGGAGATCTACAAGTTCACATTTGAGTTCTTTCAGAACTCTCGGATGTATGCCATCTGGGCCTGGTGATTTTTCAGTTTTTAAGTTGTCTATCAGTTTTAGGACCTCCTCTCTCGTCACCTCAATCTGACTCAGGAGAGGACTGAGAGGGGAAGTTGACATGAAGAGCGGAAACATGTTACAGGAGACAGTGACCAGTTACCCAGCCATTTCACTTTCTCTCTACCCCCTGGCAATCTTGGGTATAACACAAAACAAGGTATGTTGTCCTCACATTGTGTATTTCTTCATCTTCATTTTCCTTCATGAATTTATTTCAAGTATTTACAATCCATTTTCCTGCATTGGGGGGGCACAAAACTAATCCATGTCCCTCAATCCATCCTTTGGAGAGTCTTGCTGCTGCAGATGGTCTTTTATAGGCTACAGTGTGCTTTGTAGATAGAGATCCTCTCCTAGAAGTCGGCAGTCACTAGGAAAAGGGCTCACAAAATTTAAAGGAGCCCCAATTCTCTGCAACACCTCTGGAAGCCACCTCCTATAAGCAATACTGAAGTGGGCTGCTGGTGCATCTCCCCAGTTCTTCTCTCTGACTACATTTTGTGACCAGCACAGCCAACTCCCCAGTCTCATTTTTTAAAATACAATATGAAAAAAAATGTACGCATTTCCTACTAGTTACCCGACTGTGGCATAGAATGGGTGATTTTATTCTAAACCAAGATCTCCAGTTTTCTTTAACAAAGTAACAGGGGCCCCGGTCACACGCGCAGGAAACTGCGGGGGAGAAGTGTGGCTGTTTGCCCCGGGGCAAACTAACACGCAGTAAAGTGATCATACCTCCTGTGGAGGTTCTGTGGAGGTACCGTGGAGCTTCCGTGGTTACGGAGAGGCGTCGATCACAACACATGCCTGCGCGCAACGAAGAAGCGTGCGGCGCGGCGAACTGGGTTTCTTTTTTTGTGTACACTACGAATGCGCATGCTCCGTCGAGTGCTTATGCGCAACCACGGAGACTTGGGGAAAAAAAAAACCTTCTTCGCAAGGGGACATGGACGGGCGCCGGATGCCACCGGAAACGCGATCAGACGCCCGCCCTTGCCCCGCAGTTTCCGGAAACTAGTACCTCCGAGGTACTAGTTTTTTGCTCCGTTTTATCGGCGGTTCGCCACAGTTCAACCACGGGAGCTCTACGCTCCCCAGATGTTGCCGTGTGATCGTGCCAGGTAACTCCGCCTCTCTTCCGTCTATTTAGCGTGGCTTCTGCTCCGTGTGAACGGGGCCAGGGAATGCCAATCACTATTGATGTTTAAATAATTGCTATGTTCATGTGTGTTTGCTTTTCTAAACCAGCAGTTCACAGGCCCTGTTTGAACATGACACCAGAAACTTAAAAAATAAATAAAAAAATCTTGTGCAGCATTTCCAGTGCTCGGAATAGTGTTTTAAATGGGTCTTTGTGACTCATTGTATGTCTTGCATTAACACACCAGGGCTGTATACTACTAGGCCACTGATCCTCGCTAATTTTGCAGGAACAAACATCAGCAACTGATTTGAAACATGACAGTCAAGTAGGAGAGATTTCAGTTCTCTCATCCCTGTTGTTTCAGCCAAAAGTCCCCATTCGGATCAAATGTATTGCTTTAGCAAATCAAATCCATGATTCTTTATTCCCATGCTATTTTCTCTTTCTTTGCACCATTGTTTCCTGTATACAAGTTTTCAATATTGATCCAGCAGATCAGATCTATACATGATATGCATATTATGTGTATAAAGGTGTACATTGTAAATAAAATAATATATACATTGTTCATAAAATGCATAGAATTTGCATGCTCAGTATAAATGAATCTAAAAAGTAGACAAACTACACCTTTGACCAAAATATAAATGCATATAAAAAGGATTAAAAGGTGATATTTATCCATTCCTACACCCAGGTCAATGGTATTATAGGGGGGGGGTGCTCTGAAACTAACACACTGGGTTTTCTGTGGGGAATGGGACAGTTATAACCTAAACTGCATTCCAGGAAGGTAGAAACAGGCATATATTGATCAACTGAGCTGAGAAAGAAAGCTGAATCCTAGACTCATTATACCATTGGGTTAAGAAGAAGAAGAGAAGAGATTGCATTTATACCCCGTCCTTCACTACCAAAAAGTGTCTCATAGCGGCTTACAAATTCCTTTCCCTTCTCCTCCCCACAACAGACACCCTGTGAGGTAGGTGGGACTGAAAGAGCTCTTGACAGAAACTGCTCTTTTTCAAGGACAGCTCTTATCAGAACTACGGCTTGCCCAAGGTCATCCAGCCAGGTGCAAGTGGAGGAGTGGGGAATCAAACCCGGTTCTCCCAGATTAGAGTCTGTGGGCTTAACCACTACACCAAACTGGAGCCATGATGGAGGATTACTAGTTTCCCAGACTTGGCACTTTAACCTTCATTGATCAAGAGTAGGCATGGAGCAAAACTCGGAGTCTGCACCCCTATATTCTCATTGGGTAACAGACAGCACTTCCGGGCTTCAGGAAACTCTATAACACTGTAAAACCTAGACTAGAGTTTCATGTCAAAACTGGGAGCAGGACTGGTGTCAAGATGTTGGAACCTAAAGAGATAAAATCTAGCTGTCTGTGTCTCCATCTTTGACCCATTCCCAGTACAGAGGAAAGCACAACCACTAGCTATTAGCTAGCAAGATACCTTTCCATATTGCTTTATAGTACTTTGCCTAAAAATATCTGTTTACTGGTTGTTTCTATTTATCTGTGCTTTCTAGGATTTGCTTATTAAAATGTTACCTTACTCATGATCTTTGGGTGTTGACTACTTGAAGAATCCTATTTACATTACCCCACAGGATGCTTTGTTTTGTTTTGCTACTGAGGGAGAACCAGAACAGACAGCACAGGACAGGATGACAGATACAGACAGGGAGAGGAAGGGGTGGGGGAGAACACATGTTTCAATTTCTTTTCCATGAAATGTGCACACACAAAAATTTTCTGGATTGCAAAAGGAGACAGGTTCTAGAGATTTTTTTCTTTTTTTTTGCTGGTAACAGCTCATAATCAGAAATGATTCCAAATTGGAGAGGGGGTCCAAGCTCCCTAGGAGGGGTAGAAAGTGAAATGTTTGGCTTGGCTGAGGGAACCTATGGAGCTTATGGAAGAGACAAGAAAAAAACCCAAGGGTCTCTTGATTCAGGATAGAATACCTCTCATATATACATTTTGCATCATGCTTCTCCTTAAATAAGAATTTGTACTTTATTTGAAGCAATCAAGACTCTTTTTCTATATGGTATGTTATATACTACCCATGTTTCAACATCTGCAAGTACTTAAGGCATGTTTATTGCTCAAAACGTTTTTTAAAAAATCAACAGCACACTCCCAGGTTAAATGCAATGCCAAGCACTTGCTTGTGTAAAGTTCCATGTGTCACAGATCCTCCTGGTCTTCAGCACTAGCCACTGTTTCAGCCTTGTGCACCAAGTTGGCCAAAAAGGAGTAATCTGAGAAGAACAGAAGTGGCCCACTTTGAACACTGAGGCTGTTTTCACATAGAAGAGTCACAAGGAACCTCCACCATGGTACCACCAGCAAGCATTGTAGGAACAGCAGCCACACCCTTGATCCTGCACTGCTCAATCCTGCTGCTTCCCCAAGGATGGCCAACTTCCAAAAAGGGCCTGGAGATCTCCCAGGATGACAACTGATCTCCATACAACTAAGATCATTTCCCCTGGAGAAAATGGCTGCTTTGGCAGGTAGGCTCTATGGCATTATAACCTGCTGAGGTCCCTCCTGTCCCCAACCCCCGCCCCCCAACCCCAGTTCCTCCCCTTTTCTCTTGTCAAAAAGTGCAAATGTGACAGTGGTGACCCTGGGAACCTCCAACACCATGAATTCTCCTCCCACTTTCCCAACAGAGATGCATAGTAATACTAAAGCACAACAGGGGAAAGCAAAAAAGCCCTTTAAACAGCTAAAAAGGGGAGAGGAACAACATGCAGCAGGGTGCTGCCTCACACTATTTTGAATGTGAAACTTGGCTTGGAGCGTGTAGTGGGGACAGTGGAATCTCCACATGGATATTCTCCCACTTTGAAAATGCCCCTTTAAATCAGACAGAAACTTGGCTTTCTTTCTACAATTTAAAGGAGAAAGCCCTTTGACTGCCAGAGCATGATTCCATGAATGTTCCCCTTTAATGTGGGAGCTTCCTGCTTTCCATGAGGGGTAAATCTCCACAGGAAGGCTGCCTGAGTGTGAAATATAAATTCTAAATATGAATACTAAACAACAGCAAAATTCTGTACCAGCAATTTCACTGTGAAATAATTAACTGGCCTTGATTTTGATGGTTAACCTTCAATTTAGTCAATAAAAGACAAACTTCTTAAATGTCTTCCCAAACCAGAGAAAGCTAACATTTTCAGTGATGCTTTTATAGGGCGGACGTTAATCAGAGCTAGATTAAACTGAGATTCCCCTGAAATTGTTCAATGGAGTCATATTAATGCCAAAGGAAATCTTCATGATTAATGATTTTCTAATGCGATCCAAATTAATAATGATTTGCCCATATGTAATGTGTAGTCACCCTTGTCAGCTTGAGAGACTCAATTTTCCAGTGCCCTTTTCATAAATGTAAACTACCCACAGATTCATTAGCTATGTGTTAGAAAAGCATCCCAGATATATACAACAGAAAGCCAACCACAAATCGTGATTTCAATCATGTCTACCCACGTTTATGAGTTTAAAGAAGATATGGCATTCTGGTCTACTTTGGAGGGGATAAAATGAAGCTGGAGATGATAACAACTGAGACCAATAGAGATCAATCTATTGGAATTTGAGCATATATTTACAGATTGGCAGCCTAGTCCTAACCCCCAATCAATCCTTGTTGGTACTTTGAACTTCAGAGCAGAAAGGAAATTTATAAATTTGGCCAACCTGGCCACTGGGATTCATATCATGGTAACATCAAAACTAGACTTTTGTAATACACTCCACATGGGTCTGCCCTTGAAGGCAACAGAGATCCCACTAGATTCAGAATGCTGCAGCTCAGTTATTATCAGGAACTATCATATTATCAGGAGCATTTCTGAATGTCTCTTGCCTTGAAAACCCTACAGGGTTGCCATAAGTCAGCTGCAACTTCACAGCACTTTCCACCACATATATTATAAACATACGCATATAAAATGGGTGGAGAAAACGTTTTTCTCCCTCTACTTTAATACTAAAACTTGCAGTCATGCAACAAAATTCCTGTATATTCAGAAAAAAGGAAGCATTTAATTCAGACTGATGGGCTGATGGAATTCACTGAGATAAAATGTGATGACAGTGACTAGCTCAATGGATTATATATAATCATGAAGGGCAGGTCTACCAATGGCTACTAGCCATGAAGATTATATGGAACCTTCATGTTTAGAGGCAATTATACTCTGAGGAACTAGAGAGCAAATTGCCAACATTCGCTGGATTATGGAGAAAGCAAGAGAGTACCAGAAAAACATCTACTTCTACTTCATTGACTATGCTAAAACCTTTGACTGTGTGGATCACAACAAACTATGGCAGGTCCTTAAAGAGATGGGAGTACCAGACTACTTCACATGTCTCTTGAGAAACCTGTATAAGGGTCAAGAAGTGACAGTTAGAACCGGATATGGAACAACTGATTGGTTTAGCCTAGGAAAAGGAGTACGACAAGGATGTATATTGTCACCTTGCTTATTTAATATATATGCAGAGTACATCATGCAAAATGCTGGCCTGGATGAATCACAAGCGGGAATTAAGATTGCTGGGGAAAAGATCAACAACCTCAGATATGCAGACGATACCACTCTAATGGCAGAAAGTGAAGAGGACCTAAAGAGCCTCTTGCTCAGAGTAAAAGAGGAGAGCGCAAAAGTGGGCTTGAAGCTCAACATCAAAAAAACTAAGATCATGGCATCCGGCCCCATCACTCCTTGGCAAATAGAAGGGGAAGTCGTGGAAGTAGTGACAGACTTCACGTTCCTGGGATCCCAGATCACTGCAGACTGTGACAGTAGTCATGAAATTAAAAGACGCCTGCTCCTTGGGAGGAAAGCGATGGGGAACCTAAACAGCATGATAAAAAGTAGAGACATCACCCTGCCAACAAAAGTCCGCATGGTCAAAGCAATGGTATTCTCAGTAGTCATGTATGGCTGCGAGAGTTGGACTATAAGGAAGGCCGAGCGCCGAAGAATAGATTCTTTTGAACTATGGTGCTGGAGAAGACTCTTGAGAGTCCCTTGGACTGCAAGAAGATCAAATCAGTCAATCCTAAAAGAAATCAACCCTGACTGTTCCCTGGAAGGCCAGATAATGAAACTGAAGCTCAAATACTTTGGCCACTAAATGAGAAGACCCTGATGCTGGGAAAGATTGAAGGTCAAAGAAGACGGGGATGGCAAAGGATGAGATGGTTAGACAGTTTCATAGATGCAAAGAACACGAAGTTGAGCAAACTTCAGAGGACGGTGGAAGACTGGAAGGCCTGGCGTGATCTGGTCCATGGGGTTGCAAAGAGTCGGACTCGACTGTGCGACTGAACAACAACAAATACTCTGAATACCAGTGCAAAGGAGCAGCAACATGGGAAGACTTTGGCATCCATGCCTTGCTTGTAGCCTTCCAGAGGCACCTGGTTGGCCTTCGTGTGAAACTGAATGCTGGACTAGATGGACTGTTGATTTGATCTGCTCCTTATGCACCAAACCAACCGCAAAATACAATGGCAGTTGGCCAAAACAGAAACAAATGTACAAAGAAACAATTTTGAGACATTTGCTCATCCCGACATTTAGATGGTATCATTTTGAACAGATTTAGACGGTGGTGGTTAAAAGAGGTGAAGGGTCACCAGATCTGTGTTAACGACTTGATTAAGGACTCAGAAATGGTCACAAGGTGATTATTGGGAAACTTTGTGCCATTTGGAAGGCCCTGAATCAGCTTAATATAACTATCAAATTAATGTTATGTGAATACTGAAAAACTATTATGAGGAACTTGGGCAGCCATGCTTTCTTGTATTAACAAAGCTGCCTCAAGTCAGATAATCTTCTTGATGATGTTTACAATTTGTTCATCTTCTTTGACAGTTTAAGGGTTTTTTTCCTTAGTTTAAGTTTTTTTCCCAATCCCTGTAGATATTATTTAGTCACAATATACATATACATACATCTTAGGGGAAGCACAGAAACCGCCGTAAAAAATCATGCCATTCCCTGCCCCCTCCCCAAACCTTTCCTCTTAATTTAATTTACTGTATACTATCTATATGAATTATTTTCATATGAATGGGTATTAGACATTTGTCCTAATGGATCTCCAGAACCAATCTGCATTACTACCACAGGAGAAAACAAATATGGGGAAAAGTACATTGGAGGTAGGTGACATTTCCGTAAATGAAAGGATAGTTATTTCCTGTAAGTCATCATATTATGGAAGATTAAATTATAAACTGCTTAGGATAATTGAGGAAAGATTCTATTCCTCTTCATTTCTTATAGACTACCAACCTTCAGTAATGATTTTATCTTCCTATTAAAATTGATTTCTGAGCTGTAGTCTAGGGTTCTTAGATTGATTACTTTGTCTAGAGACAAAGCATAGAGAAATATCATTTTTGTTCCAGTGTTGGGGAGAAAATCAAACAAGACACTCCAGCAAAACACTTTAGAAGCAGGCGTCCCAGCACACATTTTCAACTTCCTGATTGTGGCAGCAAAAAAGGTGAATGAACCATCATAGCGTAGAACGTTTGCATGCCGTATTTAGGGTTACCAACTTCCAGGTAGTGCCTGGAGATCTCTTGGAGATTTCCAGACTACACAGATCAGTCCCTCTGGAGAAAATGGCAGCTTTGGAGAGTGGACTTGGTATTAGACTCTGCTGAGGTCCCTCTCCTCCCTACCCCCCCCCGCAGTCTTCACACCCAAATCTCCAGGAATTCCCTGAGCCAGAATTGGCAACCCTACCTCTAGGTTCAGATGTGGTAATTCTCTGAATATGTTTTTTTGGGAGCCAAGAATCATGGGGAAGGTTTTACCCACCATTCCCTGTTTGTATGTGGCCACTGTGTAGAACAGGACTATTTCTAAATCAATAAAACAAAATTTCATGAAGGATACAGCCATCAATGGCTATTAGCCATGTTGACTGAAGGGGGCATCCACATATAAACACAGTAAGCCTCTGAATACCAGTGCTGGGAGGCAGCAGCAGGGGGTAGTCTTGACCTCTATGCCTTGTTTGGCTTTTTCAGGGCAACTATTTGACTGCTGTGTAAAATAGTATGCTGGACTAGATGAAGCAGTGGACTGTTCCAGCAGGCTATACTTATGTTCTTATGTTGTAATTATATATCATGTGTATAACCAGGGGTCATTTCCTGCAGGAGCGCACAGGAGCAGAGCTCCGGCAGTAAAGAGCTCAGGGGGCAGGCAAATGCAACAAGCCCCACCCCCTGCTCCCAGCAGCCCTCAGTCAGAGCAAGAAGCAGCTGGGTAAGTTGCAGAGCTACCCCCGGTCCCCCGGTCCAAAACAGTCCAGTGGCACCTTTAAGACCAAGGTTTATTCAGGTAAAAGCTCTCCCTCCTTTGCGAGGACACATCTGCACGTCCCCCCCACCCCAATAGCTAGCAATCCAAAACAGTCCAGTGGAGCCTGAGCAGTGTGTGTTGCCTTGTGACACACTTCTGGTGATGTCAGGGGGTGTGGCATATGCTAATATTATGCTAATGAGCTCCTGCACCTCTTTTTCTACGAAATGATCCCTGTGTATAACACATGTATGAATGATATATGGTTTGCACAATTAATGCATAAATAGTTTTTACAAACTGTACAAAATGTACACACAATGCAAAAACAAATCTGCCAACCAGCAAAGAAATGGCAGTTTGAAGCTGTTGACAAAAATATGAGCAAATATCAGAAGAAATGAACAGAAGTCACAGGCCTAAGATAAGGCAATTTGGTTTCTACTGCAGGTCATCTAAAAACATGAGGAATAATGCTTTTGTCCTCAATATCATTTCAACTTTTCTTGAAAATTGGATCCTGCAACTCACTGGAACTCCCCCAAAATGTTGCCTGTTGCCCATCCTGAGACACAAAATGGTCCTGACAATGTAAGCCACCTAAAATAGATTTATTGTAGGTCTATTCACTTTCCCACCTCAGTCTCTCACACTTGCTTTCCCACTCTTAAATCACACTGAGATGAAATTTAAAATGACTGAAGGATAACGCAGGAGAACCAAGGCAGTGTTTTAAGAAACAACCCGAATCATTAAATATTAAATGACAAGCACCTTTAAAAGATTTGTGCAAGGAAGGTCTGGGGCTGTAGCAACATCCTCAAGAAAATGATATCATTTCCTACCTTATCTTTACTGTTCAATTTTCCACCCTCCTGCCTTGGGGGTGTGGGGGAGATTTATGTTCTTTTTTCTCTCTGCTTCTCTTCTGATTTTGGTTATTTTTCACTGCTTTGATCTTCACCTTGCAGATCTGCAGATAGATCCTTTGCTTTGTCCTCTTGGTCACATTATTATGTCATGCTTCACAATCTTGAACCAATCTGCTCTCCCTTTCTTCCATGCTCATGCAGTAGAAATAACCATTTGCCCCATCCAAATCTACCCCCATGGTGCATACGAGTCCGCGGGTGTTTCCACCAGTTAACTCAGCCAGCTCTAGCTTCCATCTTCAGAAGACTCTGCTGCCTGAGACTAATGTAAATGATAACTGATCCCCTCATAACTGGCTGAGATGAAGTTAGAGTAACCATTGCTTGCTTGTAGACTGGAGATCTCCTCACAGGTAGGATATGTCCCCTGTTCCTAATTTCCCTCCATTAGCCTGGAGGAAATCTTGGTTTGCCATTTTGCAGAGAGACTCTCCTCAGGAGACAGGTGGGTCTTCTGGCCCCTCTAGCTTATCAGACTCATTTTTTATACGAGTAAGGACTGCATGTTGGGGCTGTCGCTGGATGATGACATTTCCTTCAGCCTTATTTATCTCTGAGCATTACACTGTCCCCTGACCTGGATAGCTCAGCCTAGCCTGATCCCATCAGATCACAGAAGCTAAGCTAATAGTTTGATGGGAGAGTTCCAAGGAATACCAGAGTCAGAACATGGAGGCAGGCAATGGCAAACCACTTCCATACATTGTTTGCCTTGAAAAACCTACGGGGTCACAATAAGTCAGCTGTGAATACTCTGTCTTCTTGAAGTGACATTCACCTGCATTATTCAGTGCACAGTGGCCTAGCTCTCACAATCAGCCAGCAAGATGGTAATCCTGGGTCTGAACTGTGTCCCATATTTACAAGATTGAATGTTGCTTCATATTAAAATTATTCCCTATATAGAGAAAACTGGAAATCAGAGAAAAGTGTTCTAATCTTTCTGATTCCCCACCATACTAAAATTTCTGTTTGCAGGCATTGAGAGATCATTTTTTGCCATGTAACCCCTAAAAATGGCAATCCATTAGAGTTGCCAACTCAAGTTTGTAGAATTCCTGGAGATTTGGGGAAAAGATTCTCCTGGTAGTGGCTCTGTTCCCTGCTACTTCACAGGCCAATGCTGGAAGTAATAAAGTTCCAGGTGAATCCTACAGCATGGACTTGACATGATTACATCCCTTCTGTTTTTGTGCCAGAAGAGATATTGCACATTGACATGACTCCACTGCAACTGTCCTCGCCTTCTGCCATCTCCCAGAGGGTTGCCAACTGTGGTACTGGGCAAGGGTCGTTTCATAGAAAAAAAGCTAGGGGAACTCATTAACATAACTCATTAGCATATGCCACACCCCCTGACATCAGGGGCCCGGCGGTGGACCTGCAAGGCCGGTGGGAGTGCGAGGAAGCCCCACCAAGGCCCTCCCTGGCCCCAGGCAGGCAGGGGTGGGGAGAGGCGGGTGTTGCGCGGTGCGCACTCGGCGGCCTGATGCCAGTAGAAGTTACTTGCCAGCCTCCAGGACTATTTCAGCCACACCAACCTTTCCAGCCACACTCCAGCAGTCAGCAGCACATCCAGCCTATATAGCACCACGCCACACAGTTCTTTGTGGTGAACTATATACAGTTTATTCACAGAATATACAACGCTCCGTCAAAGTGCTTCGCCAAACACCGTGATTCACAAAAGGAATAGTTTGGACTGCACTTGTCCACTTATATACATATTTACAACCAATCAGCATCAAGCTGAGTCATGCCTGTGGCCTCACACCATAAACTGGTCTAAACCGGCCAGGACAGGCTTCCAGCAGTCTCACTGCTGTCACTCAGATCCTGCAGATCTGACAGTTCATCTGACAGTGCATATTAATAGTTCAACAGCGGGGAGGAAGCAACTTACCCTCCCTCTTCTGCTGCCTTCTCCTGGCTGAATGAGGGCCAGAAGCGGGGTGGCTGGAAGCAGGGGGTGGGGCTTCGTCATGTGCCCCGCCCCCGCACCTCACCTGGGGGAACTGCGTTCCCCCGCAATCCCCCCCGAAATGACCTCTGGTACTGGGGAGGGTGAAGTTTGGAGATGTAATATCATAGAACCCACCCTCCAAAGCTGCCATTTCCTCTAGGTAGGTTTGCCAGGTCGCTCCTGGAAATTGGCAGGGGATGGGGGGGTTACCAGGAGAAAGCGGTAGGCCCAGGCCATGTTCCCAGCATCGCACAGGAAATGACATTATACTGCTGTGATGTCCAGGTGACGGTCGAGTATTTGGGCAAAACCTCTATGGTAAAAACAATTTCTACCATACAGTTTTTGCCCCAAAACCAGAATATCACCTGAACGTTGCTGGTGTGATGATGTCACACAGGAAGTGGCCTGGCTGGCTTTTCCTCTTTCTACTGTAGAGATGCCAGCCTCCAGGTGGGACATGGGAATCCCTCAGAATTACAATTCATCTCCAGACTATGGAGATCAATTCCCCTGAAGGAAATGGATGCTTTGGAGGGTGGACTCTATGGCAGTGTACCCCACTGAGGTCCCTGTCCTCCCCAGGCTCCATCCCCAAATCTCCAGGAATTTCTCAATGTGACGCTGACAACCCTGCCCCACATCCCTTGCCAGTGGCCACAGGGGACCTGGTAACCCTGTTCTATTGGTTCGTCTCCCTGTCAGCCAGGTGATTAGCAGCCGGGGGGCAGGGCCCAGCAGCAGGGGACCCCCACCTCCACTGAGTGTCTGGCAACCCTATCTGTAAGGGAACTGATCTGTGTCGTCTAGAGAACAGTTGTAAATCCAGAAAAACCCCAAGCTCCACCTGGTGGCTGGCAACCCTAGGTACAGCCCAGATGCAGACTATTTCTGCTGATGGACTTCACCTGCTGTTTCTGAGTGCTAGGCCTAAGTCCAGCTTAATTTTAAACAACTTCAGAAATACTCTTATAATTAAGGGACAGAAAAAGATAGAACAGGCCATGATGCAACTACTTCAAATTTAGAATATAACATTCAAACCCCAGTCTATTTGTGGAAATGTTTATTTTTTCCCCAAATGTGACAAGTACCCCCCTCCCTGCTCCTTGAACATTAGTTCTTTTGAGCTGCAAAAGGACCCCTGTGAACTCCATTCTCCAAAATTATAAAATACAAAAGGAACAAAGCATAACCAAGTGCATAA
>NW_015172066.1:285952-319633 GCF_001447785.1 Gekko japonicus | reverse complement strand
AAAAAAAGAATTACAATGTAAGCAACAGAGGCGTATACTCCCAATTGCCTTATGAGTCACTGAGGCATTTTATTGTGACAATAGGAGCTAATGTTTAATTTTAAGTAAGCAGAGGAAACGCGTGTCCCAGCCATTTTTCAAGATGCAAAACCTGATCAGCGATTACAAAAAATGAAAGCAAAGATCCTTGATTGGAGAAGTCCTCCAGCTACAGATAAGTGGATTAAAAACAAAATCCAAATTGGCAGCTTTTACCAGGTCTCTCACAGTGCAATCCTAAACAGAGTTAGACCCTACTAAATGCATTGACACCAACGGGCTTTGAAGAGTGTAACTGTGTTCAGGAGTGCACTGTCAGACTTGCAAGCTTATTGAACAAGGCTCATATTTCCACAGAGATATGAAAATCTTTGCAACTGATTTCCATGAGGGGTAGGATTTGAACAGGCTTTGCTGGCTGTAAATTGATGCCATACTTGTGAGTCTCCTTCTTACTGCCAAATGAAAGCATATGAAAGTTCAGGTAATGAAGGAGGGGGGAAGGACTGAGTATCAAGAAATGTAGGCAGGGATTGAACTTGTGACCTCCCAACTCTAAAGGTCCCTGCACCTTGACTCATGATCACATCAAGCTGCCTTAGATGAAGTCAGATAGGGACATCGTCCAGTATTTTCTGCTAAGACTGACAGAAGCTGTCCAGGGTCTCAAGAAGAGATCTTTCACATCACCTACTGCCTGATCCTTTCTTTTTAATTGGATATGTCAGGGACTGAACCTGGAACCTTTTCATGCAAAGCTGAGCTGCAGGCCCTCCCTATGGCACCTCCCAAGGCTTAAAATAAAGCCTATCGGAGAAAGAAGTGTTACCACAAGAACACATATTAGAATTTACTGCCATTTGCAGGGAGGGCTTTTTGTGTGTGATAGTACTCACTGATCTTCAGTATCAGCATCATCTACCCCCCCCCAAGTCCTGGCCCTCATGCTCCAGTCTGCCCCACTCAACCAGAGAAAGAGAGAATGGTCCCTCAGGAACAGCCTAGTGGGGGTCTGCAGAAGGATGGGGAACCGGTGGAAACTGGCACAAAGTTATATGTGTGTACTGGCACCTTCCCCCCAATAACCCCCACTATGTGCATGTCAGGCATCCAACATCAGACAGCTACTTACTATATGTGCAAAGGATAATAAGAGAGTAGTTCAGTTTATTTGTATATTAAATAAACTGCCTGTTGCCATTCCAAGCAAGGAACAAAACCAGGAAGCTTATCGATGTCATGTGTAGCTAAAGGTTTACTTTTGACTTGGCATGATACAAAATGTATGGTATATTTTTCAGATACCATGCTGGTATATAGTGCATCTCTGGATTGCAGGTGATTGGTGTCTGCCCTCATTAATATAACAATTCTCCCAACGACCTTGTCCAGCTAGACCAGTAATGCAACGTTTGTAATATCCAACATGGGGATTGTTCAGTGACATGCTGAATGTGAGATTCAACCTGGAATTTCTTAGCTCATATTTAGAGGCTGGGGTAAAGGAGTTGTGGAGAAGTTGCTAGGCTTGTATTTTAAATGAGCACCCAATTCTGTTATTTGGTATTTGGTTTGGCTATGGGTAGTTAGTATAGAAGAGTGTTTGTTTGTTTTTAATCTCTATAAAATGGTTAAAAAACAAGAAAGAAAGTGTGTTCTACCATATGTGGTGGACATGTGATATGGTACGCAAGTTTTGGGTTATGGTACACACTTTTATACAGACAGTTTTGCAGACTTCAATACCTTTTTGACCAGAATTGTTTTTATTGAATTGTGTACCAGATGACTTTGATAAAAAAATCAAAGATATTTTATAATTCATGTAGTAACTGCAGCTAGAATTTCATTTGTGTCGTATTGGAAACTTCCAACAATACCTTTTGAACAAGACTTAATAGTGAAGACTATAGAAAGTGCAGAAATGGACAAATTGATGTTAAAAGGGCATATGGAAGAACATTTAATCGGACTATGGACTCCCTTTTATGAATGGATAAGAAAGAAATACAAAGACATGAACTTCTCAATATTATAATATGAAGAAGAATTTATGAACTTTTAAAATCTCACAGTCTATCTCTTTGTAATGTGAAATGATAAGTAGAGAAGATTTATATGCAGAAGACTTATTACTTTGGTTTCCTTTCCCTTCCCCTTCCCTATTTTTGTATACCCTAAAACGCAATAAAATGTATTTATAGGAAGGAAGGAAGGAAGGAAGGAAGGAAGGAAGGAAGGAAGGAAGAAAGGAAGGAAGGAAGAAGGAAGGAAGGAAGGAAGGAAGGAAGGAAGGAAGGAAGGAAGAAAGAAAGAAAGAAAGAAAGAAAGAAAGAAAGAAAGAAAGAAAGAAAGAAAGAAAGAAAGAAAGAAAGAAACCAAACCTGTAATCCATAGAGATTCTTATTGTATCTTTCAGAGTTTTTGTGGGAAGAGGGGATTGTGATTAAACAGAAATAAACAAATGCAGATTGTATCCATATGTAGCTGAAGGATTCTTCAAATTTAAATATATCCCAAAATAGCCATCATGATAGTGGCAACTGCATTACCAAACTGATCTTTTCTTTTCTGTTACTGGTTGAGTTGTCATGGCTTCATTCAAACAGACAGGGAGTCCTAAGGGCTGAGATTCCTTCCTTCCTTCCTTCCTTCCTTCCTTCCTTCCTTCCTTCCTTACTTCCTTCCTTCCTTCCTTCTTCACCTACAATCACAGGATTCATTGGGGACAAGGAATTATTGTAGAGCTACCGTGGGTACTTGGAGAGGGAGGCCAACTATCAAGACCTTTTCTTCTTCCTAGAAGCTGCTCAGAGTCTGGAACCACTATGGCTAGAGGAGTAAGGCCTCAATAAATCCCAGGAAGTCAAATGCCTCCATCACAAACAAACAAACAAAACAGAAAGGACACTACTCTATTCCTTCTCCTCATCTCTCTTGAGTAACCTGCTCTGAGTTTGAGGGAATCCTTCTTGGTCCTTACTGTTCTGGCCATATGTACTCCTTTTCCAGCCTCACTCCCATTCAACTCATCTCCCTCCTCTTATTCAGACAGACTTTAGCAACTGATCCCTGAAGCTTGGCTTCCTCACCCCTTCCTACTCCATCTTTGACTGCAGCATTGGCTTCTGCTGTGCCTAGCAACTCACACTGTTCTGTTGGTATTGGTTATTGTCTTTTCCTGCATTGATGCCATGTTAAGTAGCCTCCATCCAGGTGGATTCAATTCACACCTATGCTGTGTGATTTCTTTCATGCACTGTTGGTACCGGACAGACCAGTGTCTGAGTCTTGGGGTGAATCACAATTTGGGCACCAGTTTTAAAGCTTTAATGTACTAGTGTCACATAGCAAACATGATGAGGTCTTAGTCTACCTTTTTTTGTTGTTCAGTCACACAGTCAAGTCTGACTCTTTGCGACCCCATGGACCAGATCACACCAGGCCTTCCGGTCTTCCGCCATCCTCTGAAGTTTGCTCAGCTTCATGTTCGTTGCATCTATGGCACTGTCTAACCATCTCATCCTTTGCCGTCCCCGTCTTCTTTGACCTTCAATCTTTCCCAGCATCAGGGTCTTCTCCAGTGAGTGCTCCCTTCTCATTTGGTGGCCAAAGTATTTGAGCTTTAGTTTCATTATCTGGCCTTCCAGGGAACAGTCAGGGTTGATTTCTTTTAGGATTGACTGATTTGATCTCCTTGCAGTCCAAGGGACTCTCAAGAGTCTTCTCCAGCACCATAGTTCAAAAGAATCTATTCTTCAGCACTCTACCTTTACTGGAGACCAAAGAATATCCACAACATGAAACCTGCATAATGAACAAATACAACCACCCTCTTTAGCAAGTATCAGGATGGAGTGTGTCGTTCCCATGATGTACACATTATGGCCGAGTTCAGACTGGCAGTTTGGCCCAGCAGCCAAACGTTTAGGTAGCAGATTAAAGGGGTGGGTTCACACAGGCACATCTGTCAGGCATCCCCCAGCCATATTCAATCCGTCTTGTGCTGCTTCCCTCCTGAGTTTAAAAGATACCAGGTGAAAGTGGTAGCAAACCATGGGTAGAGCAGGTTGATTCCAGTTCCATGAGTGTGAACGCAAGTGCTGCTAAGGCGGGAACAACCCACAGTCATTGATAATAGGCACCGGCTGTTTCCACGGGCCTGCACAATCTTGCTCTATTTGCTGCTGCACCCGTGTGCCCATGCACATCGGTGCATGCAGCCCAGCATAAAAACATGCACTAACAGCCCTCCAGGGCAGCCCAACAATGTGAACGTTCCCTTGTGCTTCCTCCACAGTATCCTCCCGCTTCATTCTCTGTGATGTGAATGGAAATACCGCAACCAAGCCGTTCCGAGTTTTCTTTGCCACGACTCCCTAGCGCTTTTAATTGCCAGTCTGAACGTGGCCTATGTGTGATCATGTGAAATGTGCAATATTTACAGTAGTTGACATGTATGGAAGAATAAGAGCATGCAAAATCTACATGTTGTCTAATTTACATGAATTGTGACTGCACATATCAGGTGTGTGATGGGGACTGCATGCTTCCAATCCCCACTCCCTTATTTCTTAGAGCCACACTGTGCTCCCAGAAACACTCACTGCCCAGGGCCACTGTGAAAAGGGCTGCAGGCAGTGGTGAGCATGGGTAGTAGGAGAGCTCACAAGTGGGTAGGGGAAGGATGCACAGGCAGATTGGAGGCCTGCAGGTGGGGAGGAGGGAAGAAGGGCGTGTATGGGTTCCTGGTGGTGGGCAGAAGAGAGAAGGGAGCCCGCGGCTTCTCAGTCCTGGAATCAGCCCTGCTCCTGAACCATCAGGTTGAAGGGCTGTCAGTTTGCAAAGTCTGAAGAAGCCATGTCTGAAGAAGCCTAACAAGGCTGTTCCACATCTCTCCTGCCAGTTGCAAGACACATAAAACTTGTATCACTGGGTGAATGGCGAGGATATAAAGACACCCAATCATTTTAACACAGTTCTCCCATACGTCACAATTAGAGATATGATCCTGGAGAGCTGCCATTCAAGGCACCCCACCTCCAATACAAAGCTGGTCTTATGCGGTGATGGCTCTTTAAGCATTAATCAAAATTCAGTCGCATAATGAAGCTTTATTTTTGGCTATCCCCCTCAACTGAATCTGATTTGAACATCATAATGCAATTAATCATGCACTTTAGTACCTCGTTTGCACTAATTTATTCAGATCCCAGGAAGCAAATTACACAGAAGTGACTGCATTATGTATAAGGAATGCAAACTTTATAATTAAAAAAATAAATACAAGACTGCATCACATCTATTCATTATTATCAAATGGAGAACACCCCCCTCCTTTAGTTTAGCTTTATAATTGCATTCCTACTGCTTAGAAACATGTAAATAGGGGACTAACTTTCACCAGTCTTTTTTTTTTTACACTGCAACATAGCCTTTTAACATTTCACAAAGGGAAACAGGGATACTTTTGTGTGTGAGTATTACCCCCATATTCTCACACCAGTGATCACTGCTTCACACCCACCCACGTATATCCACTCTGTTTTAGACAGTGCTGAAGGCTTTATGTGGCATTCATTTATTTTGCAACAACCTATCCAACAGAGCCCTTCTGAAGCAAATGCCTTAATAAACTGGTCATCACACATCAGGCTGCTTGCAGAAGAGGAAAGTTCAAAGCGATGGCATTCATTTGTGCCATTCTAAAATGGACTCCTGCTTAGAGACAATGGAGGACAGTCCAGCAGCAATATCTTTGATTTCTCCCATTTTACATGTATCATGTGGCTTTATGTAATCTAATAAATGAAACATGTTGACAGAAGGTGGCATTGAAGTTGTATAAACTTTTCATATTGACCACAAATTGGAGGAGAAATTATAACAAAAGTCTTACCATCTCATGTTCACTGAACTCCATGTTACCGAGGTTATTTTACACATGTGTTTTTGCACAACCTTGTGGAGGTGTAGCTCCCCTGGTGGTGGTGGAAAATGCCGTCAAGTCACAGCTGACTTATGGCAACCCCATAGTGTTTTCAAGGCATGAGATGTTCAGAGGTGGTTTGCCATTGCCTGCCTCTGTGTCATGACCCTGGTACTCCTTGGAAGTCTCCCATCCAAATACTAGCTTAGCTTCCAATATCTGATGAGATCGAGCTAGCCTGGGCTACCAGGGCAGGATATAGCTCCCCTACAAACATATTATTTGATTATCTGACCCAACCGTTCATAACTCCAGATGAGAATCTGCCCTAATATGCAGGTGCAAAGGTGCCTGCAAGGCATGGAAGTGAAACCCTTAAACCACAAGGAAACAAAACTCCACCACCACAGCTACTGTGTAGCTGCAACATTGTTCAATAGCTGTTTGCCACTGGTAAGGCACACAGAATTGAGGCTCGGTTCATGAGTGTCTGCAACTGTCAAAACATGGTATGTTGGGCAGCATCCCTAATCCAGGTGTACTTATTCTGGAACATCTGTATCTCAAACACAGTTAGCAACATTTACTGTGTGTATAGGGAGTTACGGTAGCTGGAGGACAGAAATATTGAACTTATGAATGCACCTCTGAACACACTAACCTCTTTCAAAAAGATCACTATAATATCCCCTGAGAGGCAGAATAGAAACAAAATTAAGATAATGATTCACCAGAGAAAAGTACTAGAACCCAGTGACTGAGCCTGGTAATTAGGGATGTATTTATTCCTTGGGTCCGTCATGGCTCTCTCAGAGCTGTTCTCTCAAGAGCAGTTCTTGAAAGAGCTCTCTTAGCCCCACCTACCTCACAGAGTGTCTGTTGTGGGGAGGGGATTGTAAACTGCTCTGAGACTCCTCCAGGTAGTGAAGGGTGGGGTATAAATCCAATCTCCTCCTCACCTGAAAAAATGGTGTTTTGAGAATTTGGTTTCAAAAGCATAAAAATATAATCAAACTGACTTGTTTTGTTTTCATTTTGAACACTTGATAGTGGTATTGTTATGGAGCAGTCAGTACCTTCCAAGGCTCTGGGGTACCCTTAACAAAACTCAAATGCTTAGGTACTTGTTTACTGTAAAATGATTATGACAATAAATCCAATAATTAGGCAGGGTCTAATTTATTTATTTACTACATTTATACTCCAACTTTCTCCCCAATGGGCACCCAAATCAGCTTACATTCTTTCCTCCATATTGTCCTCCACATCCACCACATGATGCTTTTGTGTATGGAAACAAAGAAATTAGAGCCCTGCTTCAATAGTCATGCAATCACACAACAGCCTTGTATTGCTATCAGACCAAAACTGAGCTTTGTTGTTGTTGTTCAGTCGCACAGTTGAGTCCGACTCTTCATGACCCCATGGACCACACCATGCCAGGCCCTCCCGTCTTCTGCCATCATCCGGAGTTTGCTCAATTTCATGTTCATTGCATTTATAACCAGGGGTCGTTACGTAGAAAAAGAGCTAGGGGAACTCATTAGCATAACTCATTAGCATATGCCACACCCCCTGACATCACCGGAAGTGTGTCATAAGGCCACACACCCCGCCCCCAACGGTCCCGGCCGCTGCCGTCGGCCTTGCAGCTCCACTGCCGGGTCCCATGAGGGGCCCGGCGGTGGACCTGCAAGGCCGGCGGGAGTGCAAGGAAGCCCCGCGGGGGCCCTCCCTGGCCCCAGGCAGGCAGGGGTGGGGAGAGGCAGGGAGGAAGCAACTTACCCTCCCTCTTCTCCTGCCTCCTCCTGGCTGAATGAGGGCCGGAAGCGGGGTGCCCGGAAGCAGGGGGCGAGGCTTCATCATGTGCCCCGCCCCCGTACCTCACCCGGGGGAACTGCGATCCCCCGCTATTCCCCCCGAAATGACCTCTGTTGATAACACTATCTCATCCTTTGCCATCCCCTTCTTCTTTTACCTTCAATCATTCCCAGCATCCAGGTCTTCTCAGTGAGTGCTCCCTTCTCATTTGGTGGCCAAAGAATCTGAGCTTCAGTTAGCTAAGGGTTATTTAATTAATTGCTATATAGCTGGACTGTAGCATCAACTTTTGCCCACCTTTCATTTCCTGAAAGGCTATTAGGGTTGCCAGCTCTGGGTCAGAAAATACCTGAAGAGTTTGGAGGTGGAGCTTGAGGGTTAGGGTTTGGGTATAAAGCCACAGAGTTCAACTTCCAAAGTGGCCATTTTCTCCAGATGAACTGATCTCTGTCACCTGGAGACAGTGAGAGATCTCCAGCCACCACCTGGAGGTTGGCAACCCTAGAGACTACCCAATGGGCTTGCTAGAGTGCACAAATACACCATGCAGACCATTCCTCTTGTCTTTTTGCTTGCAGAGTAAACTATACTGAGCAACCTTCCCCTATGCCAGTTAGTTCAGGTGATGATGCTCAGTGCTCCTCAAGTCTTGGCATTGGTTGGCCTACAGTGTTTGAATTTTTTTTTCACTCTCCCATCCTTAGATGGCTTGGCATGCTTGCTGATCTGACCTGACTTACCTAATTTGCATGAATCCAACCTCAGTGAGACCAGACTAGACCAGACTTATTTATTTATTTATTTATTTATGGCATTGGTTGGCCTACAGTGTTTGAATTTTTTTTTCACTCTCCCATCCTTAGATGGCTTGGCATGCTTGCTGATCTGACCTGACTTACCTAATTTGCATGAATCCAACCTCAGTGAGACCAGACTAGACCAGACTTATTTATTTATTTATTTATTTATAGTCAAATTTATACCCCGCCCTCCTCGCAAAGCAGGCTCAGGGCAGCTTCCAACAACAAACACAACAGTACCAGCTGAGATCAACAACTGTCAGGATTTTGAAAGATACTCCTTTTGAGGTTCGACAGAAAAGAAAAGCATATAAAGAACTCATCTCAACGCTTCAGATCAACCAGATTTCTTATGCCTGGCTCTTTCCAGAAGGGGTGCAGTTCAAATACAGGGACAAAAGAGAAAAAATTGATTCGGTGTTTAAAGCAGAAGAATGGTTGAAGCAGTTTTTTGGAGCGGAAAAGCAAGAGCAGCAAGAAGGAGGGGGCCCAGCAGACAGCCTGGAAGTGATGGATGAAGACCCAGCAGGAGCAGTAGGAGGTGTGGCCAGAGATACGTACGATCTGCGTCTAAGAGTTCCCAAGTAACTCTCACAAACTGAAAGGTGTACAGCTAAAATGGATGAAAGAGACTTTGAGCACACTGAGAAGAAAATGGACAATTACTAAATCGGACTCACTAACTCCTAAATTCATTGATTTAAACAGAAAGTTTTAAGTTTTATGACTAACTTTATACTAACTTTTTAAGACCTTCTCTTCTTGGGTTTTTAGTTATAGTGTGGGTTTCTTTATTTACTGTCCTTTCTTGGGTTTTTTTTATTTTTTTTACCTTTCCTTCTTCTCTCTTTTGTAGGTATGTAGGTGTAACAAAAAATAAATAAAGCTACCCTGCCTTCAGGGGATTTAAAAAAAAAATATTACAGGCTGTGCACTAGGGCGGCGGCCACTAATTGTATGCCTGGCGGAAGAGCTCCATCTTGCAGGCCCTGTGGAACTGTCAGAAGTCCCGCAGGGCCCTGATCTTCTCCAGGAGCTCATTCCACCAGGTAGAGGCCGCCACCAAACAGGCCCTGGCCCTAGTAGCAGCTTGCGCCAGGGAGGGTCAATCGATTTTGAGACCCAGACCATAGTGCTCTCTGGGGTACATACGGGGAAAGGCGGTCCCATAGGTATGTTGGACCCTGGCCATATAGGGCTTTAAAGGTAAGAACCAGCACTTTGAAGTGGATTCGGTATGCTATTGGAAGCCAGTACAATGTCCTCAGCACAGGCTGGATGTGCTCCCATCTAGGGAGACCCATCAACAGCCTGGCCACGGCATTCTACACTAGCTGCAGCTTCCGGATCTGTGACAAAGGCAGCCCCATGTAGAGAGCGTTACAGTAGTCTAATCTCGAGGTGACCATCTTGTAGATCACTGTAGCCAGGTCAGCACAGTCAAGGAAGGGAACCAACTGCCTAATCAGCCTCAAATGATAAAAGGCCGACTTGGCAGTGGCAGCTACCTGGGCCTCCATGGTAAGGGAGGGATCCAGGAGCACTCCCAAACTCCGAACCTCCGGTAAAGGGACCAATAACAAACCACCAATCACATACAATGTGAAACAGGTGGGGGGGAAAGGCCCCCCCAGCCAGTATCGGAATTCCCCCACCTCCAAATGATGCTTGGCCCCACCAAGAGATCAGCTATTTCCACACTGTGTTTTGAAGGGGGGGGGGAGCCAAGGCAGCTTTGCCTGGAAATGGTTGGAAATAGTGTCTATGACTTCTTGTGTTACTTTCCTTTGAGTCAAAATAGCATGATTCTCTCTCTCTCTCTCTCTCTCTCTCTCTCTCGTCAAGTCATAGCCAACATAGGTTCTTCAAAGCAAGAGACATTCAGAGGCAGTTGGAATTGCTTGCCTCTGCACAGCAACCCTGGACTTCCTTGGTGGTGTCCCTTCCAAGAACTAACTGGGCAGACTCTTCTTAGTTTCCGAGATATTATGAGACTGGGATAGCTTGGACTATCCAGGTTAGGGTTGCATTGTCTCTGCTGTAGGTTTTCTAAACAGTTCAAAGCAGCCATGAAAAGCAAGGTCTGAATCAGGTCAAGGAAGTTGTGGTGGGAGATGTGGTATTGAACCCTATCTCCTGTGCTGTTTACCTGATTCAAATACTCTCCACCCCAAGTTATCTGCACTGTAGGTTAAAATATTCAAGCACCACAGTGACAAGTGATTATCTCTCAGTTCCCTCCCCTGCCTGCAACATGAGGATAAAAATATTGGTCTACTTAAGGATTTAAGGATTACTGAGGTAATACTGAGGATGCACACTATAAATTATAATAATTGTTGTTATTATACAGAAACTTAGATGGCTTGATATATATGAGGCTCCTACTCCCTCAATCATTATCACTGTGTGCATCCACTGGTGGTGGCATGTATGAAGCACAAAGAAGGGTGGGAAGGTTAGAGACAGCCAGGGAAATATTAGGGTATAGAAATGATCCCCTGTTTTCCTTCCAAACTTACAGACCCACTCAAAGTGAGGGCTAGAAGGACATGCATTCAAGTGCTGGCCTTGAGGAGGCAAGGAGGTCACGTTGACAAAGGAATTATGAAGACAAAAGAATTAGAGCGTTCCCTCCAGAAACACCCCACCTTCACCACATATTGTTTTGTTAGTAAAGGGATGTTGCCCTTAGGAAAAAGGAAATGAGGTCTTGGGTTCAGAGAACCACTTGGCGTTTAGCATACTGTGGTTGCTTCATGGGATGTGACAAAGGAAGGGTGAATCCACTTTGATGGGACCATGGGGAGGACAATGGAGGCCATGTCCCCAAATCCTCTTTACTGCAACCTCTCCGGAGATGACAAGGTGCTGAGCTCTCTCTTTCTCTCTAAAGTAATCACTGGAGACTCACTCCTCCCCCACTTAATACAGAAGATATAAGGGACAAAAAACCTCAGCTTCCTGGATAATCAAAAGCCCAGTTGTGACTGGATGTAAATTATGATTTTGATGAATGTGCAGAATGGGCTTGTTAAAATAGAAAGGCGCACACACACAAAATAATCAGAAGTTCTTGTTTTAGATGTCGACAAAATGGACAATGGGAAAGGCATATGCTGATACCAAAATAACAAGAGATAACTGCCTGCATTGCTACTGATTAGCTGAGCTTTGCAAAGAAGCTTGAATAGTCATCATCTAATGTATTCTTTTGCTCAAATGAAGCAGATGGCACACTATTTATGCTCAGTGCAGTCATGGATGTGCGGTGCTAAAAAAAATACTGTTATCAAGAACCCTGGAACTAGAACCAGGCGCTTCCTGATCTTTTCCAGTTCCACCATAGCTCTACCTACTCAGGCAATCCATTGGTTCATCTTGGGTTTTGTTCAGACTGGCAGTTTGGCCCGATATAGGCACATTTTACAAATGGATTAAACGGGCACGATCACACAGCCACATCTGTCAGGCGTTCCCCGGGCATACTCACCTCATCAGAGGATGGCTTGGATCCGGGTTAAAAAGCCACCACCTCCGAAGTGGTGTTTTTGTTTCCCTGCACATTCATTGCGCATGGCCGGATGTCTGAACACGGGGGAGTGCGCACAGAATAGATTTGGCAGTGTGAACTTGCAGATCCATTCTGCCACTATGGAGGCAGTTTTTAAAAAGAATTGCCTATGTGCGCATGCGTGCGCGTGCACACTACACACACACATGGTTTTTGGATTATTATTTTTTGCAGTTCGCTCCATGGCTGAGGCACCACAATAATGTGGATGCTTTACCACGGGATGTCTCAGTGGGTAACCCACAGCAGGGTGTGCTGTGTGGCTGATATATCCCACTACACTGTAACCCAGTTCAATTAGAGGCAGCACCATATTGCGCCAAGCCTCCAGTGTGATCACAGCCTTGGTCTGATTTGGCTATAAATCCTTTCAGGTCAGACCCGGCCCAGGTCTGTGCTAAAATGATAGCTAGATAGCCATGCCTATATGAGTTACTAGGTGCTTTTCAGATTCTTGGGATCTCCAAGCCTTCCCAGCATTATTATTATTATTATTTTGTCCTGGCAAGGCTTCGTTTGAGATTTGCTACAGTGTTTCTCTCTGAGCATTGGGCCTGTTCCACTGGGGGGGGGATACCTTCTGCTATGCTGCCCACTGACCATCCATGCTCCAGAAGTGAGATGCAGTATTTTGATGAGCAATACAGAAGATAACGAGCTTGAAAATTAGAACTAGGGTTGCCAGCCTCCAGCTAGGGCCTGGAGATCTTCTGGAATTACAACTGATCTTCAGACTACACAGATCAGTTTTCCTGGAGGAAATGGTTTCTTTTGAGGGTGGACTCAATGGCATCACATCCTCCTGAGCTCTGTCTCCCAAATCCAACCCTCCTCCAGGTCCTATCATCAAATCTCCAGGAATTTTCCAATCTGAAGTTGGTAACACTTGATGAACACTCTTGGTAAGCAAAAGAAAAAAGGTTAGGAAACACAATAAACCACTGTCCATCAGGGTAGTTGGTAAAAACCTGAGACTAATTGACACAAGCTATTGAACCATTGATTACTCAGTGCTTGATGAATGGAAGCAGGAGATATGAGCGGACTCGGCTGACGCCTGGTTCATGCCCAGCCAATCATCGTCTTCGCAAAACAGAGGAGCATGGAGCTATGACATAGAGTGAGACAAGGATGTCCCTTAGTCTATTATTACACAAAATCCCTAGGAATTATTTAGCCTCTTTCAGGAATCTTATCAGTTCCAAGACTGGCAAACAATCTCTGTCAGACTCCCTACAATTGTCAGTGATCTTGGGCAGTGGGAATGTTGAACAGTGGGAGTTAGCAATACAGTGTAAAAAATTAAAATCCAGCTCTCAGTGTCTTGCTAAATTATTTTTAAATATATCTTTAAAGTAGAAAATGTATTGGAGCAGGGGAAGGGAAGCAGTGGAAGACAACATTTATATGAGCAGAAACATTCTACAAAGACAATAGTATAAGTAACAGACATTCTAGGATCATAAACAGTGAACCTCTGGGTTCCAGGAAATGGGAATCAAACATCAGGATTGGGCTGTTGCCTTCATGTTGAGTTTATGGGCATCCCAGAACTACCTGGCTTGCCACTGCTGGAAACAGTAAACTAGATGAAATGGACACTCAGCCTGATATAGCAGCAATTTTCTTACATTCTTCACAGAAAAAGTTACAGTTGTTTGGGTGTTTTTCAAGTGCTTGCAATTTCTCTTGGGATCTTATAATTTAATGAAGGGATTTAATTTATTTCCTGTGTTCTTCTCTACCACCGGAGGCTTAAACTGCAACTACTCAAGGAATATGCTAGATGCTGAAGTTTTTCATGCAAGGGATTGAATACCCTGACCTAGGAGGACCATATAGCTTGATGAAAACAGTGTGCAGTGGTGGTGGAAAAAAAGAAGGGGACAAACTCCATTTGAGGGATTACTAGGAAAGGGATAGAAAATAAAACAGCCAATGCTGTAATGCCCTCTGATATATAGTGTGGCCTCATTTGGAATACTGGATACAGTTCCAGCCACCATATCTCAGAAAGAATATCGTAGAGTAGGAAATACTGCAGAAGAGGACAACCAAGATGGATTAAAGGTCTGAAGCACCTTTCCTGTGAGGAAAGGCTAAAGAGTCTGAGACCTATTATGCATGCCCAGCTTACTGCAGAATATCCGAGCAGTCAAGCCTATAAACTTGACTTTGGATTTTTGTGCCTGTTGTATACACCATTCTTACACCATCTGGTGAATTTATTCTGCAGCTAAAAAAAACAACCCACCACACTCTTTTTTAAATAAGGGCAGAACATCACTTGTGATGTGGGGGAGGGGTGGCATCCAAAGGGTTTTTCCCTCCTTAATTTACACCAGTGCCTTACTGCAGCTGTGCAGTAGCATCCAGCAAGCACCTTCCATTTAAATCCTCATTTTGCACATGCACTTTAGTGTTAGTGTGCTGAATGAAAGGGAACAGAAAGGAATGCGAGCAAGGGGGGGGGGGAACCTGCTGTTGAAACTGACCAGATTTTTCAAGTGGCTCAGAAGCAGCTGCAACCTGACAGACATGCATGGTGAAAGTGAGGGAAAACACCAGTGCATAATAGGCCTGAGACTTTCCAGTTTCACTAGACACATGGGGGTTATTTAGTAGACAGGTAGTTTACTGGTAGTTATTTGGTGTTAGTGCCACTCCAGTCACACCTAAGAAATGTCCCTCCTTTTTCACTTTGTGAAAGGAAGAAAAGAACAGACCACAACAAAAAGGGCTGGCAAATGCAAAGTTTTCAGTGGAAAGGCAAACAAACAAATAAATTTCAGTCACTGTAAGAGTAGGAACATGAAATTAATGCAGACAGGTTTTTTTGTTTTTGTTTGTTTGTTTGTTTTTCTGGTGACCAATGCAATTTTTCCTCAATAGAATCTCTGTAGAGATATGTGCCTATACTGATAGCTGCTTGCTTTCGGGGTCTGTAAAATTAACCCTCTTTGTCCATTCTGCCTGAAATGTAGAAGGTCTTTAGACTAGTGGAATATGTTCTATGCAAATTTGGTGTCATTATCTTTATAAACAGCTGCCCCATACCCTCCAGTAGTGTAATAGTCCCAAACCTCCAGAATCCAAACAAGATAAAGGACTTTGAGCCATTAGTGTCCTACACAAACAAGAGCAATCACAGTAAAATTCCCCTCCAGATCCTGCATATAAAACTATAATGAACCTTTTCTGAATGCACACCCACCGCTGTTGCTAGGGATGGCATGAACTTCTTGTTGAACATGTTCCAGAGTCAAACTTACTGGGTTGTAATCAGATGATAAGATGTGAGGCAATCACCCAGTCTGATCAATAACTAGCAAACAACTTGAAAGCCTGCCAAATGGGTTTGCCTTGGGATTTTCAAAACTGTGCCCGTGCGAAGTGCTGCTGATCCAAGCAGACCGGCAACCGTTAACTAAGGACTACTTAAATTAACACTGAAAACTGGATGTTTTAAAACATAGTATTTATTTATAAGTTATGTATATAATTTGGGAACACCCTTTTCCAACAACCTAAGAAGTGAGCTAACAGTTTCCTTGCCACTAGACAGTTTTGTATGTTTTTTTTACAAAAATCAGTAACTGCTACTGTGCTATTGTGAACTAAACTTCTAATAATAATCTCAGCTTCCATTTGCTTTTAAAAAGCTATGTATCTAGATGCTTCCATTCCTCAGTTATAAGGGGAAATGTGCTGGCTGTACTTCTCCTAAATGCAATAGAAGGAAATGGAGACTAGGCTTTTTTTTTTAAGTGAAAACTGAGACTTCAGTAATCATGACAATACATCATTATAACGTTAGCTCGCAGTAGCACCTTAGCAATTACTGATTATTATTTTTTTTTTAAAAAGCTCCAAAAACCTTCTGGTTGTATGGAAGGAAAACTGAAGCCATAGCTGTAGGAAAGCCAATTGAACTGTACTGCACTGTTGGAAAAGAATACCGTGAAGCAGCCTGTTGAACATCCACAAATGGGGTGACACACAGTTGAAAAAATTCTGAAACACTATTCAGATTACCTGACAAATATTTACATTTTGCATTTTATTAACAAGCCACTTATTGTTCAAGTATTAAAATAACTGTAAACGAAGGGTTTTATTTTTAAGTTAATTATGTTATAGTATTACTCTGTGAATGTATGTATTATAGAAAAATAAAAAAGTTTTGGTTTAAAAAAAATTACTGAAAAATTTGCTCATAGTTCATGACCACCTATCGGTATTTGATCCAAACTAATGTGTGTTCAAGCATTCTGATAATCCTGTCATTTTTGGGCCCTGGATCAGGCTAGTTACAGCCTCCAATTTTAAGCTAAATGGATTCCAGGTCCTATCTCTGTGTTGTTTGCCATCAGAAATGGCGACTTTTGCTGGGACTGCAGAGATACCACACTGGGTGATGGTTGTGCATTACATGAGGAACAACTAGCTGCAAGTGGTTGTAAACACTGGGAAAACACATCTTAATACTGAGAGAACAATTTTATTGCAGGGCTGACAACTAGTCTAAAGTTTGTCCAAACGGATTTTTCCAACAGAAGACCCTGCCTGCCAAATGACCTCAGTTGTGTTTGACGCCCAAACAGATTTTTCCAACAGAAGACCTGCCAAATGACCTCAGTTGTGTTTGACCCTCCATGATTTTAAAAGGTGAGGAGAAGCATAGAAAGCTGGAATTTTATCTTACTTTGTGTGATTGTTCCAGTGGCTTTGGGAGAATCTGTGGATTCAGCTGAAGGAGCCCAGAAAGGTGTGTCAGCTTTCCCAGTGCAGTTAAGATAAGCAGTGCTGAGATGCCATGAGAAACAGATTGCATAGCATGGGGAAGTCTCAAGAATGTACTTCTGTATGTAAACAATGAATGAGGGAAGAAATTGCATGTGTGCCTCTGAGGAGTGATCAACCCTGACTGTTCCCTGGAAGGCCAGATACTGAAGCTGAAGCTCAAATACTTTGGCCACCAAATGAGAAGGGAGCACTCAGGGGAGAAGACCCGGATGCTGGGAAAGATTGAAGGTCAAAGAAGAAGGGGACAGCAAAGGATGAGATGGTTAGACAGTGTTATCGAGGTAACAAACATGAAATTAAGCAAACTCCAGAGCACAACGGAAAACTGGAGAGCCTGGCATGATGTGGTCCATGGGGTCGCAAAGAGTTGGACTCGACTGTGCGACTGAACAACAACAAAAAGCTTTTTTTCTGTTTACAGTGCACCTGCTTTGAGGAAGCTGTGTTCTGAGGTCTCTGAAGGCCTATCCTTATCTTAAAGCTGCCTCCTCCCAATTCTCAGGAGTGTGAAGGCTGAGAGGACCACAAGCCTGTGAAGTCCTTTCTCTTTATCCTTCCTGGATTCTTGGATAGGTAGCTATGAATCTGCATCAGCTTGTTTGCTGGGACACTGAAATATAAATAGAAAAGCAGAAGAGTGATAGAATGGCAATTAATTGTTTAGACTAGCACCTTTTCCCCAAGTGTACTTACAATGTCTAGTGGTTGATGGTTCATCTCTCTGCTACCTAGTGTATCTTCTACTGGAGACTGGTTTAGAACTGTACTGTAAACTTAAGTTTTATCTGTTCATGCTTCTGCCCTGCCTATTCATGCTTATGTATTCTATATTATTTTGTGTAGCCACATGCATATTTCTGATAGTTTTATATCCATGCCTTTTTCATATGTATTCCTGGATCATGCATTTGCTTACAATTTGATTTTGTAGTGCCTTTCAATAAGCTTTTAAAATCATATCAGTAACACTTTGGTGTCTGTGTCTTCCTACTTACAGTTTAGAGTTGCCAAGTCCCTACCTGCTGCCGGTGGGGGGATGGAGCCTCTTTGTCGAGATCTTCTGGCATGTGCGCTACACACAAGCACCACAGTGACATCACCTGGAAGTGATGTCATCATGCTAGGCATGTCTCTGGGGTGCACTCTAGCATTCGGGTTAAAACTCTCTGGTACTATAGAGTTTTTTAGGCCAAATGCTAGAGCGCCCCCCGGTGACATGCCTGGTGCAATTATGTCACCTCCAGGTGATGTAATCGTATCAGGCATGTCACCACACTCCCAGCACTCTGGGGTCGGGGGTCCCTAAAGCAGGCAACACCACGGGGGAAATGGGAAGCCTGTTATAGTGTGTACCCACCAGGGTGATAGAAACCCATAGGAACAGAGGCCTTCTTCTTATGGGAAACAAATTAACAACCCCTAGTAATTATTCATTTCCTAGAACTTTCTGATTTATTTATTTATTTATTTATTATTCACATTTTTATCCCGCCCTCCCCGGAGGCTCAGGGCGGCTTACAGGGCAAGAACACAATATTTAACAATGCATTGATCCAGCTCAGGGAGTTTGAAACTCTAACCAAAAGAGAAAGCCAACTTAGGAGAATTTTGAAAGCATCTCCAGTTTTCCTTGAAGGATGGATCTACTGACCATAACTTCACCACCCAGATCATATTTGCTGGCTACATTCATAGAAGGCAGTTTTGAGATCACATTTATTTCAGCTGTGGCAAATGTGCATGTCAGAATATAATGTTATGAAATTATATTCCATCAGTACAGATAATGGGTATCTCCTCTTCAGAAATAATTATGATGAGATGTCTATGTATTACCCATTTGTTCCAGTGTGGTTCTTTTTTTCACTGCTGCGGGTCAGCTTCCAGCAGTTGCACATGTTTGGGGAAGGTGAAAACTCAGTTTAATAATAGTTGTCACAGAGATGGCCTGTAATCAGAGTTGACTTCTTTGGTTCTGGCTTTCGTGTACCGTTGTATTTTTTACACAAGGTGAAGTGTCAAACAGCTTCAGGAAGTAGAGGCCATTGTGCTCATCCCAGGGTCTCCCCAGGACTGTCCATGGGAAAAACCTTTTGCAACAACATGTCAAATATTCATTTTAATTATTTGAGATAAATGAACATGCATATATAATGAGACAATAATATTTCCAGAAGACATATCTTAACTTGGGAGGGGGAAAAAAATCCTTGACCTTATTTACATCTCAGTAAAAGTAGCAAGGCTATTTAATTGTACAAGGCAATTGTGTATACTTTCCCTTTCTTTGGCCTGGAAAAATCAAATGATTTTGCTGATTTTGTCATTCCATTAGAGATTCCCTTTTGTTCTTCCTTGGGGTCTACCAGTCCCTGGGGACATGATTTGGGGTGTGTGCGGTAGGCTTCAAGGGGAGGAAGAGTTTTTCTCCGTGTGAGTCACTCTGCTCATATTAAACAGGATCCAAGCCTTTTCAGATTCATGCCCTTCTAAAATGCAGATTTTAAGAGATATTTCTTTTTTAGAATCTCAAATAATCAAAATGCAAAGGAAATAACTAGCATACAAGAGGAGGAACAAATAGATATGAATGAAGCAATGTACACATCTTTTTCATATAGTTGAACATACTAAAATTGATGAATAATTTTGATTTCCATACAATTGTGTGAGAATAGGCCAATTAACAAAATAGGGAATAGACTTGTGGATGGGAGTTCATTTTCTTTCATTCAGCTGAACATACTAAAATTGATGGATAATTTTGATTTGCATACAATTGTGTGAGAATAGGCCAATTACCAAAATAGGGAATAGACGTGGATGGGAGTTCATTTTCTTTCATTCATTTTTTGTTATTAATTCCAAAAGAGACTGTTTCATTATTGGGCTGTTTCATGCAGTTTTGTTTTGTTACTGTATCTTTTGTATTTGCTATTTTATTTTCATAATTCTATTTAACTATTATTCCCCATTGGTTTGAATGGAAGACACACATCCGTTCTTCAATCTGTATCTTTGTCGAATTCAGGGCAAAGTCTGGCACTGTTTCTCTACCTGGGGTTTCTAGAATACACAAATACAATGACAGCAAGCAAAGTAAGAGACAAGAGCAAGGTCTACAAACTAGTCTGAAGTCAGGAAACCAAAGGTTCAGTCTAGGGGTCAGGGGAAAAGAGGTTCCAAGGTCCAAAATTTAGAACAGTTGCAGGTGCAAGGAATGGGTCTCTAGCTGTGAATGCAAGCAAAAGTTAGCAAGGACAGAGTACAAATGCAGCAAGTCAGGGTAGAACGGGTCTGCTCTCAGAGGTATACAACATGCAAAGTTGCTTCCACTGTAAGCCTTACTCAGCATGTTTCTTTTATCTGCCTCATTAGCTGACTCATCTCTCAAAGCCCAGGTGATGCATCTTGCTGCTGTGTTCATCACCTTCCATGTTCAAGGCCTTATTGTTTCCCTATCAGTTTGTCACTCCTGATCCTGTAAAGACTCCACTCCAGGAATTAACACTGATTGATGCTGGGTAATCAGGCGGGCACTACATCTTCTCTCCAGAGCTGTCAAACACTCTCTCCTTCTTCTGCACTCTGCTGGCTCAGGAGAACCCAGAGGCGACTGACACTCTGACCTCCATGACATTTCTTTCTTCTCCTGCCAGAATGAGAAGCCTGGCTGTGACTGCTTCCTGATGCTTCTCTTGCTGGGCCTGCTTCTTGGTCCAGCTGCTCTGGTGGATATTCCACTGGTGTGGGCCCTGACTCTTCCATTTCTTCCTCCTCATCCTCCAAGGTGGCTGCTGGCTGGCTCACAATCTTCATGGTTTTCCATACAACTTGGACAAACCTCAGGGGAACTGTACCACTCCCTGAGGGCATATACACTGCCAGATTTCAGACTCAGGTTGCCAGACCCCCTGATGGAGGAGGTGGTCCCACACCAAGAAGCCTGTCCCCCAGCCACCTATCAGTTGGCTTTTGGGGGACTTACTTGAAAAAAGAGAAAGGCCCAGGCCTCTGGCCAGTGTTGCACAGAAAGTGATGCCATCACACCAGTGATGCCTAGGTGTTGCTCTAGTATTTAGGCAAAAACTCTATGGTAGATGCTGATTTTACCATAGAGTTTTTGCCCAAATACCAGAGTGTCACCTGGATGTCGCTGGTGTGATGACATCACTTCCTGTGCAATGCCGGCAACAAGGCCCGGGCCTTTCTCTTTCTCCTGGTAAGTCCCCCCACCCCCCACCAATTGCCAGGAGGGACCTGGCATCCCTACTTCAGACAGATAGAATACAGGGGCTCATCTTTGGGAGTCAATATAAGACACCTATTTTTGCCATTAAAATCTATGGAAGAACTGATAAATATTCCAAACACACAGTAACACAGACAACAGCATTCAGTAAGGAAATTTCACACTGCAGCCACTTAGCTTGAAGGATAGTAGCATAAGGAAGAGGTAGACTGGTGAGGCAAGGGCATTTGGTGGCACAGGGAGGGCAAGCCATATAGGCAGGCAAGCCGGCAGACAGGCAGGAGGAAGAGGACCTTGAGGTAGATTTGCTTGGACAAGGGATAAGATATGGAGAGCAGCAGGCAAGCAGGGGAGTACAGACTTCAAAGGGAAATTAAGGACAGCAAGGGAGGCATTGGCAAGTGAGTCCTAATCCACATTCCTTCAGAACTGGAAAACCTCACCCATGGATGTAGTCTTAGTGGCAACAGCTTGTAGTCAATCCAGAAAGCTCAGATTCTGTCTCTCCCTCTTCTCCTTAAGGAACACAGCTTATGCCGTTACTAGGAAAACACTGTCTGCTTTATAAAAATAAAACCAGTAGAGTCAGAGAGAGGCAAGGCTGCAATATCAAAAGAGAGAGAGAGAGAAATGAAAGTTTTTTTATGGTTGTTAATAGGCTATTTAGATGGGAGATTTGTTTTCATATTAATTCTGATAATAAATACACAATGGTCATAATTATTGTATATAAATACAAAATAAATGTACAACTCTAATAGGCAAATTATTATGTCCTGAGTTCACATCTTATACAAGTGTTTTAGTCCTACATTTTTTTCATATAAAATAAAACATGGTTTGCTTCAAAGACAACCACATCATTTTAGCATACTGATGTTGAGTGGGATTGTACAACTGTTTACTCCTCCAGGGAGGATGCAAACTTCACCATTTCAGGTTTAGCAGATGAACATACCATGTTCAACAGCCACAGTCACCTCTGAGCCAAGCCTGTGATCTCTGTGGTTTACTGCCATCTGAGTCAAACAGCAATACAAACAGATTTGCAGATACACAATATCTGTGATTATGACATTTTGTGTTCTTGCCTTGCAAGCCCTTTTAAATATACACAGCAGGTGAAATCAGTTCTCCCCCAGAATCATGGATGGGCCACTCAGTTATACAGTACACTTAGATAATGCACGGCATCATTCAATTTGAAACCAGTTTTTAAAAATTATTTGCAAACCAACATTTAGTACATGCTGCAATAACACCTGCACTTGCTACTTGGCTAAAACAGCTCCCCCCCCCCCCACCCAAAGAGGGTTTATTACCAAGCCTCTCCTTTAGTTAAAATGCATTGTGACATTGAATCATAAGATGTGACTCATGAAAAGCTGAATCAAGGTTTCTGTTCATTGGTGTGTATATAATTTTGCTGTACAGATTTATGAATTATTTTTCACAAAGTGGCTTCTGAGCAGAGCATCTGGAAGAGGGGTGGGGTGGGGAGAAATGATTTTTTTTATTGGTAAGCAACAGAGATGAACAGGAGTAATTGAATTAATGTGAATCACTAATGTTTTAATTAAAAGAGCAAGTCTTGACATTCACATAGACCACCATAAAAATGTTTTTTTTTAAGTAGACTTGGTCAAATATAAGGAGTTCAGAACCTAATCCTATGCATGTTTCCTCAGAAGTAATCTCCGGTCATTTCAGTGCCACTTAGTTCTATGTAAAATTGCAAAGCATTGCAAGGTTGAAATCCCATTTTCCTGAGAGGGGTGCATGTATGTATCTTCACCCTTAAAATGAACAGGATTTTAAAAGATTTACCTTTGTCTGGATCATGTTGATAGTGTATTCCTTTTTCATTTAATAAAAAATGCTTAAAAATTGATTATGAAGAAATCACATTATCTGAGCCAAAGGCTTGACTAGATGAACATTTGTCCAAGAAATCTATTATCTCCTTTTGTCCGTTATCATTGCCCCTGGTTCAGTGGTGGCAATTCACTAATCAATGGCTTCAAGACTGGTCCAAGTAGCTAAATGAAAATGAACGCTGTGTATATCAGCACCTTTATTACTAAATTCCTTCAGGAGCAGTTGGAATTATGGTTAGGAATTAGGAACAGTTTTGCTAACTAACCAGGAAATAAATCTTTAACCTAGCCAGCTCCTTTGCCTGTAATAGAGGTCTGATTTGCAACAAATAACAGTTGAAGCTTTTTGTTGCATGGATCTAAACATTATCACTTGCCAATTGCTGCAGCTCAAATTGCTATGAGTGTTGTGGATCAAAAACTGGCAATACTAGTCGGAAGTACCATTGTGATACAGTGGCTTGGCTGCTGCATTAAAATCCAGAAGACCCAGGTTCAGACATTCATTTAGACACTAAGCTCATTGGGTGACATTGGCCCAATCGCTGTCTGTCAGCCTCACTTTCCTCACAGGGTTGTTGTGGGGGCAAAAAGGGAAAAGGAGAGAACCATGAGCAGCACCCTGAGGAAAGATAGGATAAAAATGCAAAGCATATATCTGGTTCAAACAGAGACCTGTTTTAGTTAATGAATTTTTATGTTGTTAAGAAAACTTCCCAAAAAAATTATTCTCTCCAGTTTTGTTTCAGATTGTGTTGTTCTGAATGGCTATGTGTGCTCCAACCCATCTCGCTTAGCAGGCACAGCTTCAGCTCCTGGGCATGGGCATGGGATCTGCTGAGTGCTCTGCCACTACGGGGTGGGGTGGGGGAGGCTTATCTCATCAGTGGTCAGATGCAGTTGTTGGACAACTTGATGCATTTGTTACTTCATATATACCCCACTGTTCTCCCCAATGGCAACCCAAATCAGTTTACATCATGCTCCACTTTATCCTTTTACCGTCAAGAGGTCCATAGGGAGTAGTATACCTCCTTTTGTTATATCACTCAGCCCAGCCTCTCTGCTCCGTAGACACCCTGTGTGATTTTACATAGGAGTGTTCTCACCTTCTTGTGATCTGGTGGCTATTGGGGAACTGTCCCCTTCTGAATGCTATCTCTCTGCCAGTCCTGGGGACCTTCCAGTTTCCTGCTATGGCAGCAAGGCAAGAGCTTAGCTGAGGGCTGCCAAGCTCAAGGTGGGGCCTGGCGATCTCCCGGAATTACAACCAATCTCCAGATTACAGATATCAGTTCCCCTGGAGTAGGTGGCTACTTTGATGGGTGGACAGTATGGGTTGCCAACTCCAGGTTGTGAAATTCCTGGAGATTTAGGGATGGAGCCTGGGGGTAGTGGAATTTAGGGATGGGAGGAACCTCCTCAGGGTATAATGCCCTATAAAGCAGTTATTTTATCTGGAGGAACTGATCTCTGTAGTCTGGAGATCAGTTGTAATTCTAATTTGTAGGTCCCAATTGGAGGTTGGCAACCCTAAGTCTATGGTATTATATCCCTCCCCAGGTCCCATCCCTCAAATCTCAAGGAATATCCTTGGAGTTAGCAATTCTAGCTTAGCTGGAAGGGTCTTTCTCTGGCTTCTGGTCCCCAGCAGTCTAGATCTTCTCTCAGCTTCCTGTTAGAGGCCCTACTGCTCGAATACAACATAGTTCCCTTAGTTACTTGGGAATCTGGAGTAGGTATTACACTCCATACTTGCCTGATCAGAAGCTCTTGGAACTGAAGCAGCAGAAGATTGGAGAATAAGGAAAGAGATCCCTAAGATTGTACTTGCTCTTTCCACACTGCTAGAACAAGCCAGCTAGTGTGGGCAGGAAATGTCTCTGGCTGTACACCCCAGAGAGATCCCTGCACAAAGAGCCTTTTACCTAAAGGAAGGTGGGGTGGGGAAGGTTGGCTAGCCAGCAGCCCAGAACAAAAGCGTGCTCTTCGTTATATTCCAGGTGGGAGGTGCTTTGCCTGCTCGGATGTCCCACCTTTCTCTAAGACCACCCATGATTGCTCTGGGTTGGTTGAGTGTGGAAATGGGCAGGTATTCCCTATGGGAGTAGCAATGTTGTAATTCGAGACCCTAGTTTATTGTCACCATCTGGCTGGGTGTGACTTCTCTTCCAAGGCATCCCCTTTGTTGTGTTGATGACCCTTGGCTCCACTAGCCTGCCAAGATGTTGTAAACAGGAAAACGGATTCAAATGCAGATTCAGGTTTCTGCCTTCGTGACATCTCTGTCTCTCAATAATGGAGAATATGCAGCTCAGAAGTTGTCCTTTGCTGCTAACAAAGAACTCACCATGTTGTCTTGTTCCCACAATGCTTTGCTAGCTGCATGTGTGTGTCAAACTCCATTTACATAAACACAGCAAGCAGAAAGCCTGTCAGGTACTGCTGATGAGACACACACAGCCTTACCCAAGTCCATGTGGATTTGTGAGCATAGTCCATGGCATGTGTCCTTATATAAGCAGATATGTATTCACAAATAAGTTCATCTCGTAACACTGGAAGGATCTTACTCTGGCTTCTGGTCCCCAGCACTCTAGATCTATTTTCAGCTTCCTGTTAGAGGCCCTACTGCTCAAATCATGGTGGGAGAGAAGACTTTTTAGTCTTTCTTTTACCTGGTGTTGCAACATCATTATGCAGATGGTGTGCTGACATCATTTGGGCTTGTGTCAATTCACTTCCATTGGGCTTGCTAGATGCCTACTGGTAGTTCCACAACACCGCTGACAACACAACTCTCATTTCCAAAGTGGAACTATTGTTTGCCTCTGCCTAGCAACCCTGGGATTCCTTGGTGGACTCCCATCCAAGTATGAACCAGGGCTGATCCTGCTTAGCTTCTTAGATTTGACAAGACTGGGCCAGCCGGGCCCAGGTCAGAGCAGTCAGAGCAGCTAAAGTGGAAGTAATGTATTAAAATCTTCCAGTGTTTCCCTCTTTGTATTTCTGAATTATGTACAGAATAAAACTGAGCATGTACTGGCTGCTGAAATTTCATGTCTTTGTTTCCTTCTATAGTATCAATGTTCATCTGCATGTAAATCAAATACTGTTGACATCTCAGTATGATTGTAGATATGGGCTGTAACAATGATTTTGTTGGGGCTTTTCCAATGTGCATCCATAAAACACAACCCCAAAACAGAATTGATGCAATCATATGTACTATCACATCAATACAGCTTTGTTTGCAGTGCTTTATGAATCCGTGTGTACACATGTGAGGAGGCAGACACAAATTAACAGAAAGAACTAAAGGCTTCAGTAACCTCTGCACACTCCAATTTCAAAATGAACATTATAAGTTCTCCCATTCATTTTAATGAATTGTAGAAGTCATATAATTTTACAAGTAAAACTTGAAGTCAGAAGGAGTGGAATGCAGGTCTGGTAAAACTTAGCAGTAAAGAGGAACAAAACCAGGGAAATTCTATCACCCCTATCGCCTAAGACAAGGGTTCCCAGTGTTGTGCCTGTGGGTGCTATGGCATCCACCCACAGCTTTCCTGGAGCTCACCAAATGTTTTTAGATGGAGCCATGGGGGGCCCATGCCCAGCAGAGTTTCTGACAGGAGAGCTGAAATACTGTTTCAATTGCAGCTACTACCACAGTGTGGGTTTTATTTCCTCCTATTTCTGGTGTATTTTTAAAATGTCCCCTCTTCTCCCCTGATGGTGGGGTCCCTCTGTGAGTTCAGCTTTGCCTCCTGAAGCAGTCATTCATCGATGGCTCTGCCTCCTGTTGCAGCTTTTCTGTAGTTGGTCCTGAAACCTTTTGTCAGAATTCCAAAGGGGCCCACAGGCTCAAAAACGTCGGGGACGCCTTACCCGAGTGAATGTCTTCTGTTTTAATTTGTTCAGTAAAGTTAAAGGTCTGTGATCTTCTCAAGAACCGACGCTAATCAAATTAAAATTATTTTTACTTCATTTGACATTCATTTAACATTCCAGCTCATCTTGAATGCTGCTGTGAAAACTATAAAAATTCAACACATGCTTTTACTGTACCAGAACCTAGAACATGAGGAAGTTGGGCTAGACATGCATGGGATGGCAGGGCTGGAAGGTGTGATTCTGCTTCTCTTCCACCATACACATTCACTGTTCCCTAATGAAATCTCTGCATAGTCCTTAAACGATTTCCTTTTGCTCACTACAGTTTCATTTAGCTTCATCCCAGCATCAATGGCACATAGATGGCACATAGTCAAACATGGAAGGCTGATCTGATCATCCCACCACCAAGTGAGTCCTGAAGTGCTCTCATATGTGCTCTGGTTTGATTTTTACCCCCGCTCCCAGCCCCCAGCCCAGCCCAAGTGTACAGATTTCTATCTTGGTGAATACACTCATGAAATACATCATAATAGGTTGGATCTCACCAGCATTTCTGCTAACGAAAAAGAAAGAAGGGTTCCCCTTTGACCACCAAAAAGGACTACAGGGTCTGCAGGTACAAAACCATGTACAACAGGGGCTGTAGGAAGGAGGGTATTTGGGCGGTATTGTCTGCAAAGGCTGGTAGGATTCAACCCAGTGTTAAATAAACAAGGTGTGGGAGACAAAACAATCCCAACAAGTTCTTGTAACTGGTATCAGCTTGAATGGAAACTTTAAATAAGCTCTTGTTTGCAGAATGCCCTCATAGGAACAGCCAGACCCTTGTGTGATTAATACTGATGAAATGTTAGGGCCAGTGTTTAACAGGAGCCATTTTTTATAGAGGAGCAATTACATTAAGGCCGATTGAAAAAATATTAGGAGAAATAACTCTCTGTGTGGTATTATCTGCTTCCTGGATGGTAAGTAATTGTCTCCTATCATAGGATTTTTGCCCTATTATATGCTTCAGTAATTCAATCTGCTTTATAACATTTTCCAAATCTTTGCACTGAGCTAGAAAATTTTACCTTCCATGGACTCCTGTTCATTTTTTTTAATACTTAAGCATCTCATGTGTCTCTTGATGTAAAATGCTTATGGATTACATGCCTGGAGAGGTGGAAACCTTAAGAGCAGTTCCATGCTTTGAATATGTGACTGGAGCTTTTAGGTCATATTGAGCACTTAGTTCTGCCTGTCCTGAAACGGAGCTCTTTCTTTATGTGCTGCAATCCATCTTTGTTAAAAAAGTGGAAGATATAAAGCGGCAAATATTCATATGAAGAATTCAGTTCATTCTTCAAACACAATTGCAGCAGTTATCAGGGGACAAAAACTGAGCTTAATGTGGTCTTATCAGAATGGAGAATCCAAAGAGGGGACAGACCCCCCACATCTTTCAGACCAAAGAATGATTGTGGGCCACATGCCACAGATAGCTGAGGGCTATTTTTTAAACGAATTGCATAATCATCCCTTGGTGCATTTTATATGAGCATAGGAAGCCATTTCATACAAAATCCAATTGACAGAGGCTCTGCAAGTTAACAAACAGAGATCTATCTATCTATCTATCTATCATCTATCTATCTATCTATCTATCTATCTATCATCATCTATCTATCTATCTATCTGATAGACAGACAGACAGACATACAGATAGACCCTGAGTTACAACCCCCTCCATATTTCATGGTTGTTGTTCAGTCGCACAGTCGAGTCCGACTCTTCGTGACCCCATGGACCAGCTCCCGCCAGGCCCTCCTGTCTTCCGCCGTCCTCTGAAGTTGGCTCAATTTCATGTTTGTTGCATCGATGACACTGTCTAACCATCTCATCCTTTGTTGTCCCCATCTTCTTTGACCTTCAATCTTTCCCAGCATCAGGGTCTTCTCCAGTGAGTGCTCCCTTCTCATTTGGTGGCCAAAGTATTTGAGCTTCAGTTTCATTATCTGGCCTTCCAGGGAACAGTCAGGGTTGATTTCTTTTAGGATTGACTGATTTGATCTTCTTGCAGTCCAAGGGACTCTCAAGAGTCTTCTGCAGCACCAGCACCATAGTTCAAAAATTTCATGGTAGGGATATGCAAAATTTGCTTCTTTCTTCCTGCCACTCAGTCCATCTTTTCAATCACTGGCATTATTTTTGGAGGTTATTTATTTGCAACCACAAATATATGGTATTGCAGTTCAGACTGAAATCGTTCCAATGCCTTTCATGCATGATGTTATTCTTAATTGGTTTAGCAGTGCAAGGTGTTCCTAATACACAGTTCTCTTTAAATGCTATTACTAAGCTTTAAATAACTGATGAATGCTCAGATTAACTGAAGCTGCAATCCCAAGAACACTTTCCCAAGAGAATAAAATAGGATTTACTTCTGAGTAGGCCTGCTTGGACTTCCTCTTCTGAGTGTCATGTTATACATTCAGTAACCTTTTCCTGGTAATGATATTCTACTCACTCATGATTTTTTTTCTCTAGCGGTAAATATGTAGGTGTTCACATCTATGGTGGAAAGTGCTGCCAAGTCACAGGTGAGTTATGGTGACCCTGTAGAGTGTTCAAGGCAAAGAAACATTCAAAGGTGGTTTGCCATTGTCATTGTCTGCCTTTGGACAGCAACCCTTGACTTCCTTGGTAGTCTCCCATCCAAGTACCAGCCAGGGTTGACCCTGCTTAGTTTCTGAGGTCTGGTGAGATCTGGATGGCCTAGGCTAGCCAGATGTTCACATGTATGGTGGGGGGAAACCCAGAGATATCTTAAATATATCTAGTTCCACAGCCTAATGCAGCAACAGGTGGGGAAATCAGAGAGAAATAGAGAACAAAAAACCGGAGACTCCATGCAAAAATAGAAGGCCATTTAACTTATCTAGGAATGCCACATAAATCCTCAAGATTTAAACTTCAGCATGAAACTTTCACACAGCCAGAAATGCATTGAAAATTATTGACTTAGCATGTGAAGTCTCACCAGAAAATTATCCATATAATAACTGCTGGTGAAGAATTGGATATACTGCAAAATAGTAAGTCATGCTGGATACTGCCTTTTTTACTGCTCTTTCAAATATTTCCCATCCAAAAAGGAAGATGGTGATAGAACATGTCTTCAGCACAATGATGTAAGCCATTTGAGAGGGTGATGTACCATGGGGTTTCTGAAAAATAGGCTCCCAATTATTATCAACTGGGGTTCATACATATAAATGCCTACACAAGCAGCTTCTGCTCAGCAATCCACCCCTGTGATGAACACACAGTAGTGTTTCACATTGGGTCAGACCATCATCAGTGTTTGTAATGATTCACACTGGCAGTTTGCCCTGATATATGCGCGTTTCAGAAACATTCCACAACCAGACAGGCACATCTGTCAGGCGTTCCCCATCCATACTCAACATGTCTTGTAATGCTGTGCTCCCGAGTTTAAAAGATACCTGGTGAAAGTGGTATCAAACCCAGGAAAGCGCGATTATCCCGTGTCCATCCTGTACCAACAAAGTGTGAACGCCAAAAGCCACATTTTTCTTATGCACGTTTTTAATGCATATTACCAGATTACAAAAAAAGAAAGTCACACCTTACATCCCTGCCTCCGGGCCAACAGTGTGAATGCTCCCTTGCACCTCCTCCTGGTATGCTCCCACATCAGTCACTGCAGTGTGAACGGGAAAACCCGGAACAGTTTTTTCCGGCTCTTTTTTGCCACGACTCCCTCCTGCTTTAAACTGCCAGTCTGAACTCAGTCACTATGTCTCTGAACCCTCTGGTAAAGATGTCATTCCCACCCCTTCTACCTGAGATTGTTTTTTGCTGTATATGCTGAAGACTGAGTCTGAAACCATCTATATGGAAAGTATGTACCATGGGGAAAGCCATGGCAAAAGGCCTTGAAAGTTATACCCATGTTTGTTTTGTGGGGGACAGTTTATATCAGGATTAGTGTCAGCATACCCTGAAGTGGGACTGATGACTAGTGAGACCCACTTCTCCCAACCCACCAATCTAGCAGCTTCTCCTGCTGTCCACCATTCCTTTGAGCTCTCCACTACCCCTCCCCCAGCTAAACACACTGCTCAGCTGTGATGGACTGTACTATTTAAGAGGCTTAGAAGTGCTGTACCATTGACTAAAGGACTGTGAAGGTGTAAGGAAGACACAGGGGATTGTTCAGAGATGAATTACATTGAGTTATCTGCCTTGCCAAAGAAATCTATTTCCTGTTATATTAGCCCAGAACAAGCAAGCTGGTGTGCTCAAAAAAGGACCATGCAAGTGAGGTTGCAAGACTGTATTGACATTCAGGCGGTGTGGGATAGTGGAGCAGACATGTCAAGCGTGTCCGAGGATATTTTTATGGGCTAGGGCTCCGGGCAGAGGGGAAAATAGAAATACGATCTTATGACTCCAAACCCAAAGAACAACCTGTTACATTTATGAAAGTAGGAGTGGGGGTTTGGAGTGACATCATTCCCCTTCTGGTGCATAAGGGGCGGTATCCACATTTTCTTGTAGGAATGGATATTTGATATAGAGTATTGAGAGCAAAACAGACAGTGTCTCAACTTCCGGTAATGACAAGAAGACAAGTGAAGGCAAATGAACTCCACCCTGAATTGCCTCAGGCAGCAACTTTGGGGGAACAGTGGAGAGGAAAGGAAAAAGAGATGAGAGGGAGCGAAGATGAGCAGTTAATTCAAAGGGATGAGCCTTTTCTTGTAAGCACAGACCCAGTGGTTTACAAACAGGAGTTAAAGGAATGCCAGTCCCTTAAAGAGTGCAGAGAGGCAGTGGGGGAGAACAAGCCTGCACTGGACAAGCCAGGAGACACCAGGTTTATTTGGGTAAAGGGATTACTATATAGGGAATATATGCAAAAGCAACTCCAATTTTGGGCCTGGAAAACAGCTAGTAGTACCAGAAAAATATAGAGGAAATCTTAAGAGTTGGGCATGATTTACCATTGACAGGCCACCTTGGGTTTAAAAGGACTCTGGCTAAAATCAGTTCGGTCTTTTATTGGCCTGGCATACATAGGGATGTGAAAAGGTATGTCGCTGGGTGTGAAGTCTGTCAGAAGGTCGGTCATGCTTCTGACCATACAAAGGTTCCCTTGGGAGAAATTCCAGTAGTTCAGACTCCCTTTTCAGAAATTCAAATTGACATTCAGGGGCCCTTTATACCCCTTAAGTCCGGAAAGAAATTTATTTTAGTGATCATTGATAGGGCAACTTGCTTCCTGGCAGCCATACCGCTGTGCCCTTAGTCCTATTTGCTGTGCCCTTAGTCCTATTTGTAGCCATACCGCTAAGGACAGCTGATGTGTTGAGCATTGCAAAAGCGGTGTTGGAATTTTGTACTGCCTATGGGTTTCCTAGAGTAGTGACGTCAGATCAGGGCACCGTGTTTGTGAGTAAAGTGATGCAGAAGCTGTATGATCTAGTAGGTGTGACGCAAAAATTAAGTGTAGCTTACCATCCCCAGTTGCATGGGCAGGTCGAAAAGTGGGGAGGAACTCTTACCCGTATGTTAAGGGCCTTTTGTGCAGAACATCAAAGGAACTGGGACGAGTTCTTACCATTCTTGGTAAGTGCATATAGGGAAGCGGTACATCCCTCGTTGGGAGGATATTCGCCCAATGAGATGGTATTTGGGCGAAAGCTGCCTGGAGTTCTGGAACTGTTGAGAGTGAACTGGGAGGGGGTTTGGACCTCAGAGATGCCTCAGCCTGCTGCAGAGTATTTTGAGAATCGACAAAGGGTCTTGCAGAGTGTAAGACAAACAGCTCATGAGGAAAGGGTCTTGAAGAGCGTAAGACAAACAGCTCATGAGGCGATGGTGGAGGCCAGGCAAAAGCAGAAACAGCACTTTGATAAATCAGCCAGTTTCAGGCAGCTACAGGAGGGAGATCTTGCTTTGTTGCTGAAACCAGAAGGGCTGGGGAAATTAGATCTAAGGTGGAGTGGGCCATTCAAGGTAGTGAAGAGTTGTGGTGATGGAAATTACCAAGTGGAGGATCCAGAAAGAGGGACCTTGTATTAGCCGAATTGCTCTCAAAGAGAAACAACTGGTACAGTTATTTTTATAGGGATACTTCCGTCTATGTTTACGGAGGATGGCACTGTTTCCGAGGTTCCCAATGAAAGACTGAGGCAAACTTCCTTAATAATAATAATAGTTTATTGGAACACTTCACTCAAAAACATACAACAATCACAGCACACAAGAACTAAGAAATTAAGATAGAATAATACAACACTATATCCCATCAGAGGGCCAATGAGGGAGGTGGTGAGGCAGGAGATACAGAAAATGCTTGAGATGGGAGTTATAGAACCTAGCACTTCTGAGTGGAGCAGTAATCTTGTGATAGTTCCAAAAAAGAAGCTGCATGAAGGAGACCCCCCAGAATACCGATTGTGCGTAGACTATAGAAGGTTGAACCAATTGTGTAAAACAGATCAATACCCAGCGCCAAACATAGAGGAGGTCCTAGAAAGGATTGCAAGTGCAGAGTATATTACTACCCTGGACCTCACATCCGGGTTTTGGCAGTTACCCCTAACAGAAAGAGCTAAGGATAGGACAGCCTTTTCATGTTTTATGGGGCAATTTCGCTTCAACGTGCTCCC
>NW_015172066.1:256127-284846 GCF_001447785.1 Gekko japonicus | reverse complement strand
GGGCCACCAAATAGGGAGAGGGAGGATAGCACCACACACGACAAAAATAGACATGATTGTTAATTGGCCGATTCCAACTACTAAGAAGCAGGTGCTGAGTTTCCTAGGGGCATGTGGATTCTACAGGAGGTTTATTCCTAATTTTTCACATCATGCAGCACCACTCACCAATTTATGTAAGAAAAGGATATTGGGGAGAGTGCCCTGGACACCTGAGTGTCAAAGAGCCTTCGATACATTAAAGAGGAGGCTTGTAGAAGCCCCAATCCTCAAACCGCCAGACTACTCCCAGGAGTTCATTGTGCGCACTGATGCCAGCCGGTATGGCTTGGGCGTGGTTCTATTGCAGAAAGGGCAAGATGTCTGCCTCCATCCGGTAGTATGCCTGAGTCGCAAGCGACTGCCCAGAGAGCAGAAATACAGCGTTATTGACAAGGAAGCTTTGGGAGTGGTATGGGGGCTAAATAAGCTTAAGACATATCTGAGGGGGGTACACTTTCAGTTGGAGACAGATCATAGTCCATTGGTCTTCATCCACAAAATGAAAGAAACTAATGCCAGGATTCTGAGATGGGCGTTGTCCCTACAAGATTTCTCATTTGATGTCAAATATATTAAGGGAAAAGAAAACGTATTAGCTGACTCCCTCTCAAGGTACTTTGCTGAAGCGGAGTAAAATGTTAAGCCAACGCCTAGTAGATAAAATGGGGAATAACATGGATTGGCTTGAATTGATGTCTTCTTTGTTTTCTCTCGAAGAAAGTGAGATGGAGGTACACTCTCTTTCTGCGTGGCGTGTGTGTGTAAGGAAGACACCAACTTGTCTGTAACATAGCAACACTGTAGAACTGAAGGACAGCAGGAGGGGGAGGATCGACCTTGCAAGTCTTTACAGGAACTGTCCAGTATTCAGCTTTGCAAGAGCTGCACAGCTGAGATCTCTTAATTGCAACTGCACTGGAGATAGGGAGGGGCAGCGTCTTAACAGGTCTGTCCAAAGATAAAATAGCAAAAGGTGTGGGGGGATGACAGCTCGCGTCTGGTGGGCAGGATGTTTTCCTACCTTGTGGAGTCATTGTAAGTGCCAGTTGATTTTAATTACTCTTTGTATTTTGGCAACCCCTTGAAGTATGTGGAATTTTCTTCTTTTCCTTGAAGTACTGTTAATTGAGGTTGCCTTTGCTGTTTTTTGATAATAAAAGCACTTTTGCCTGATTTGCCAAACCAGAGCGTAGAGCCTGAACCTGGGTATTCTGGCAGAGAACCCGAAGCCTGTGTCTTACAGAAGGGTTAATTCTTTACAGAGCCAGAGAGCCTTGAGTGATAGGCTACTCTAAGTAATCTGATTGGTTAGCATCAACTGAGCAAAAAAAAAGTCTTTAGAGAGCTGGATACTGAAGATATTCAGTCAGATTCCTGCCTTAACTGAGAAGAGATGCACACTGAGACCGTCTGAGAATAGCCCTGACAGCAAAAGAGTTTAGTACTGACAAAGTCAGATTTCAGCCTTGACTGAACATGGTCTGATCTCAGCATTAGCTGAGAGCAATTTTGAACACAGACAGATAAGTGGGGGAAAGTTTGTCAAGGAAGTTTGGGTAGCAGAGATGACTCCTATTCAAGCCAAAGGGAAGGGGATACAACTTCTAGGGAGAGAAGAAGATTCCCTACCCAGTCAAACAGGGAGAGTTATCTCTGAGGAGTACAGAATTCCCCAGTCTGGTGTGAACAGAAACTGCCTGTAGAGACCTTAACATCAGTGAACAACTCAAGAAGAGTACTGGTGTTCCAAGAAAAGGAGTTTGGGTACTGGGAAGAGGGTACCAGCCTTCTGGGCACCAAAAGTGTCAGTGATTACTCAAATAAAGTTTACTAGACGGTTTTGGAAAACACTGGAGCAAAAGCCTCTCAATATATAGATCTAAGTAACTGAATAAATTAAGAATATCTCATTAGCCTGATATAGAAGATCAAAAGTCTGTGCTTGCCCTAGTTTTACCTCAGCCATTTCAACCCCTGGTTTCCCTTGACCTTTCCCCTCAACGTTAAATAAAACCTTTTGTTGTTTTTGAATTTTAAAGTGTCTTGAAGTGCCATTTTCAAGGGTTTAAGTTAAAGGGTGATCCTATACCTTCCCTCAGGTTCCTGGGCTGGGCAAATAGCCAACATATACCTTACTGACAGGGTGGGACAGCCAAAGTTTCTGCAGGGGAGAAGAAAACATGTTACCAGGTCAGCTCAGCCAGAGAAGGGGAAGGGAAATGGAGGGGAAAATCTTGCTTCTGTAGGAGGAATGTGTACAGGGTGCATCATACCAGCATTGTTGGGGAAGATGATACAGGTGGTGCACAGCATTGGTAGCTGTGGCAGCAGCATCCTCAGCTGTACACACTGCCCAGCACCATTAGGAAATGTGGGCAGCTGTCCGAGAGGGCAGTGGGAAGGCTTGTGAGCAGAGGAAAGATGCACAGGCAGATGTGAGCACACAGGCTGGGGGCAGAAAGGGAGGCACAAATGGGGTGGTCATGATAGGAAGAGGGGAGCCCCTGAGTACTCTCTTAGCCCCCCCCCCAAAAAAAAAGCCCTGGAAGTAGGCTTGGATGTTATGAACATTGCATCAACATGCATGTATTTATATGCAGAAACATTTGTTCACACATGAGACAAAGGTAGGGATATCCTAAGGCTCATGCTCATGCTCATGCATATTTGCATGTCTCAATCCGCTTCCATTGTCTAATTCAGACTCCAATGTTTTGAGCTCTCACATTCCAAAGCCTTGAATTAAAGCCATTACCCTACCTATGCTGAGATCAAAATGTATAGTCCAAAAGAGGTGTGTTTTTTTGTTGAAGATGTTGACAGCAAAGTTGTTCTTTTTAATATAAACACACAGTCGCATGCATGTTGTTTGGATAGTTTTTTTAAAAAATACGACACTACATATATATTCCCAGATAACATTCACAATAGGAATGACATATAGTACCCTGGTGTTAATACATAAAAATAAATATTTGCTGAGAGCTATCGTACAGGCAAGCCTATTTGAGAAACAAATAATCCTCAAAGTCCACATTTCAATTCCACTCAGGCATTCTGAACATCCTAACTTACTTTTGAAGTGAAAATTTTAATTGGATTTGCTGCTACAAATGCACCAAAAGTATCCACATTATTTCTCCATTTAATTTACTCTGATCATGTTCTGAGTCCCCAAGCCCTCCATCAGCTTAGTCAAAGTTTCACTTGGCCAATGGAGTATATCTTTATTTATTAGATCTCTCAGCTCATCCCTTGCACTCCTAAACAGGAACTTCTGCAGAGGCTTGGAACTGTTCTGAAATAACTCTTTGTCTTCCGTATTCAGGATTCATTTCAACTGATTACAAATGCCGGGAGATCTGAGCTCAGCCTCAAATGGGCCTGTTTATTTATAACATCTGTAGAATCAATCAGAGAATGTTGCTTTTCAGAATTCAAGTAGAAATAGCTGATGGGACATTTTGAACACTGGGAATCCAATCCCTGTAACAATCAGCCTTGTCCCCTGAACAGTCAGTTTGTGATCCCCCAGACAGAGCACCCATCAAGAACACCACCAGACTGTACTGAAGTTAGTGATTATTAGATTTTAACAAACACAGATCAACCCTGCCAAACCCACACCTGCCTGCTCACAATATCACGTTCCTCCTAAATCTACCTGTCTAGCTTCACCTACTCAAGGAACCTAATGATCTAGAAGAGTATACAAGCAATGTTGCTGAGTTTATAATGAATCATTTTAAATTAACTGAATTTTGAAAATATATGCTGCTTTTGCACTTGCATATTCAGTGGCACTCATAACCAATGGCATTCATCACATTGGTGTCCGGAACATTTTGAGGTCAGACTACACTTTAGGTCAGTTTCCATGTGGCAGAATTAGTGATCCATCTTAGAACACCTGATGAACACATTCATAGTCTTGGAACTCAAGTAAGCCAAATTGGCAAGGCTGGAACAGAGAAACAAGATATGAATTCCCCTCTCAAGTCAGCAGGGTTGAGACAACCAAGGAAAACATCTGTTTTATAAATTAATATTTTTGCTTGATAGATTGAGAAAGTTTGTTAGCCATGGTTCAGCCATGTGAGAATGAACATGTGCACAACTTTTGCAATACAATTCAGAAGAGTATGTGACAAGAACTGAAGAATTTTTCCAAGTGTTTGAGGGTGCTGGTCAGCATTTGTGATCAAACTGTTAATAATTTGTGTTTTAAGCAGAAGGGTGATTGCAATGCTTCAGGGAGGCCACAGCAGGGAACTGGTACCTTTCCACACCAGGTGCAATCTATAATGTCAGGAGTGCCCATCAGATGACCCAATAACAACCAATCACTTTCAACTCTACAAGCAACTGAGAACTTAGAAGGGAGAAGAAGCTGTACATTGCAGAGTAACATTCAGGCTCTGATGAGTCTTCCACTTGTTGAGTCTGCCTTTAATCTTATCCATTCAACTAGCTGCTCAGTTACTCATTTCACAAGGGACTAACAATGCTTTATAGGGGTAAGGGAGGACAACACATATAATCTTTACATAGCACACGTTTTGCAGCCGACGGGGATTTGTTCAGTTGCAACTCAGACGTGATCCGGACGGCATTTTTTCCACTCGGCTTGGCTTGGCTGGAAGTCAGCTCTTCCTCTCCAGGACTCTTCAGGTCACAGCTCCATACTCCCACCGCCTGGCCGGAACGGCCCATTACAGGCTTCTTGATGCCGAAGAGATCTTCTAGGTTTTTCAATCTTTTGAGCCTCGAAGAGAGAGAGAAGAAGAGATTGCATTTGTACCCCACCTTTCATTTGGCATCTCACAGCGGCTTACAAACGTCTTTCCCTTCCCCTCCCCACAACAGACATCCTCTGAGGTAGGTGGGACTGAGAGAGCTCTTTCCAGAACTGTCCTTGAGAGAACAGCTCTGACAGAACTATGGCTTGCCCAAGAGCAGCTGCAAATGGAGGAGTGGGGAATCAAACCCGGTTCTCCCAGATTAGAGTTTGTGCACTTAACAACTATATGAAACTGGCTCCTTCCTTGCTCATTATCTCTTACCTCTTTCCTGTACAGCACTGCAAAACATCATGCTAACCTTGTCTACAGGCACAAAAAATTTAGACCATAGCTTGTAAATATGATTACATCACTGTTACATTCATAGGAAAGATGCTATTACAATACCTTCTATAAACAGGAGTGGAGACCATCTCAATGTATTACCATCCATGTTATTTAAAAAAAATAATCATTTGTCTAAACACTAGAAACAAAAGTCTTTGCTGCTTCGTCACTAATGACATTCCCAAATGTTTGATTCCGGGAAGGCCCTTTTTATCAGCTGAATGGTTTAAGAGAAGAGCCCTTAATGAGGAAGTACATTTGATGGACTCCAATTAGCATTCTCTCAAGAGACTTAAAATTGTCAGTGCTTTTCAAGGTTCTTTTAAAAAAAATCCCATTAGACATAATGTTACAGAGCTTAAGTTTGCTTGGAGAAGATGGTTAGAAGTTATCATAACAAGGTGGAAAGAGTGGTAGAGATCAAGATGAAAACAGAAGCAAGTAAGGGGGTCATGAAAGAGCTACAAAGATGAGGTGGGATGAGTAATTACCACAGTTTTTATCAACATTAATGTATGTGACATATGTTTTATCTTCTGATAGTGTAGTGGTTACTGTACAATTTAATGTTCAAATAGATATATATGTGTGTGGGGATTTTTAAGTGTTTTTAATCTAATGGAAAAATTGTTAGTATTCCTCAGATTGTTTCTTGCAAATTTGCCTGAATTTTTCCCTTAGGTAAAATCCAGTGACAATCTAGAGATGGAAAGATACCCATGTACACACTGAGAACAGAGTGGGGATGCACATTCTAAAATCTGGTCTAACATTCTTTAAGCTGCCAGTTCAATACCTGTTGTGGGTTTGAATGCTCTTCTGGGGCTGATTGTTCTCCATGGCTGGCTATTTATCAACCTTTAAAAAAAGGAGGACTGTGGTTCAGTGGTGAGTGGATCACATGCTTTGTGTTTGGTTTAATCACTGGAATCGGTTCAGTTTGTTAAGCTTGTGACATGGTAGAACAACTCCCTTGAAATGTTAGAGATTGCAAACTCACATCTCCAGATGACTCTCCTCTACCTGTCCTCCAAGATTGGTGAGGATTGGATTTATGGGATCTGAATTACAGCCCCCCAAAGAAGGTGCCCACATACTCCATTGTTTATAATGGAGTGGAGGAAACAGCAAAAAAAAGCAAGGGCAATACAAGCCCTGCAGAAAAGAATCAAAGTCCCTGAGAATCTCTGCAGTAGAAATTGAAGTGGGGGGCATTTTTGCCAGCCCAGCAGAACCAGTACAATGAGACCACCTGAGACCCAAACTAGCATAGAACAACATGAGTAGATATGGTGGCTCAAAACTCTCCTGAGATGTATGTCGACATGGTGGCTCAAAGCCCTGAGTTCAACTCTGAAACCCAACCCCCAAAGCATGCAACAACATATGTAGATGTGGTGGCTCAAAGCTCTGAGATGTATGTAGATGTGGTGGGTTGAAGTCCCATGTCCAACCCTGACAGCCAAACACCAAAGGGTGCAACAACCAGTGCAGATGTCGTGGCTCGAAGCCTGAGATGTATGTAGACATGGTGGCTTGATGCCCTGAGACAGATGTAGATGCAGTAGCTCAAAGCTATGAGACATATGTAGATGTGGTGGTTCAAAGCACTGTTCACCCCTGAGTAATCCACCATCTAAGGCTTAAACACATAGATACAGAGCACACCAATCAATAGAAATGTATTATTCTACACTGCAACTGTGTCTGGAGCACATCCATCCATTGTGGCAAATTTTGCTACTCTGAGAATAAATGGAAACAAACATATGTGAAGCTGGCAGGGCCACCCCTCAAATATAAAAAGACAGGTTATGAAGGACAGATGGGTGGCCAGTCTGACTCAAGACTGGAAAATCTGGACCTGGTGTTACAAGCTGCGGCTGGTTGGCTTAGACTGAGCCGCGTGAAATTGAATCCAATGAAGATGGAGGTCCTGTGTCTGGTTCAGGGTGGTCTGGAGTTAGGGATCCCACTCCTGACCTTTGATGGGGAACCATTGGTGCCAGTGCTGGAGGTTAGGAGTTTTGGAGTGCACTTGGATGCTTCCTTGAGGCCCAGGTAGCAGCCACTGCTAAGCCAGCCTTTTACTATCTTCAGCTGATTAGGCAGCTGGTTCCCTTCCTCAAATGCAACGACTTGGCAACAGTGATCCATGTGATGGTCACCTCGAGATTAGACTACTGTGATGCTCTTATCCCAAATCTGGAAGCTACAGCTGGTGCAGAATGCAGCAGCCAGGCTTTTGTTGGGTCTCCCATTGTAGGAGCTCATTCAGCCTGCGCTGAAAGTGCTGCACTGGCTACCCATAACATACCAAATTTGTTTCAAGGAGCTGGTTCTTACCTATAAAGCGCTTTACGGACAGGGCCTGCATACCTGAGAGACTGCCTTTCCCCATATGTTCCCCAGAGAACACTGCATTCAGGTACTCAAAACCTTTTGGCTCTCCCTGGTCCTAAAGATGCCAGGCTGACTACAACTAGGGCCAGGGCTTTCTCTGTGGTGGCTCCACGCTGGTGGAATGAGCTCCTGGGAGATATTAGGGCCTTGCAGGTCCTTTGACAGTTCCGCAGGGCCTGCAACATGGGGCTCTTCCACCAGGCAATCGACTGAGGAGCCACAACTAAGAGTTAAGTATCAGTTTAAGAACCAGCAACAGCAGCCTGTTCCTCGCTGGTATAAACTGGAATCTAGTATGGAACCTAGATAATAGTCCACAATCATTGTTGGCTGTATTCCCACTATGATTGATCTGATACTGTGTTCAGGAATCATATTTGTAATATTGCACACTAGCACTTTTAAATGTCATATGAATGTTCTGTTTTATCTGTTTTAATCTTTTATGTAAGCCACCCTGAGCCTGCTCTGGCGGGAAGGCAGGGTATAAATCAAATAAATAAATATAAATAAATGGAAAGGCAGACTGGACATCCCCAGACTTTCAAAGGGGACTCACCAAAATAACCCCACAGCTCAGTGTTCCCTCTAAGCTGAGTTGGTGTGAGCTAGCTCACAGTTTTTTAGCCTCCGGCTTACACATTTTTGTCTTAGCTCAGGAAGGATGGCTCCAGAGCAAACTAATTTATGCAGTAGCCAAATCACTTGCTTGCAACTTTAATGCCAGTAGCTCACAAAGCACAATTTTTGCTCACAAGACTTCATAGCTTAGAGGGAACATTGCCACAGCTGCTTGGCAGATGCCCCTGCTGGACACAACAAGGAAGGGAAGCATGCCCACAATGTTCCCATGCCCCCTCAAGCCCAAACACATAGATCCTCTGGTCACAGCCCACCCCTGGATGAAATTTCTGGTTCTTCATCATTAGCAAACCACATTGTACAAATAAGAGATCACGTGCTGTGATTGTGAATGGTACAAATGCAACGGAAAGGGGTAGTCAAACAGGGACTTGCTTGTACAGGCATATGTTTGTTCGTGTAGATGTTTGCTGAGGTGGATGCTGTTTCACAAGGTAGTTGTTGTGTTATGAGGTAGATGTCATTTGGGTTGGGTATGGGGTCAGCCCACCCCCACCCAGCTGGTTGTTTCCCAAAGTCCCCCAAAATTAGAGCATTATAGGATACTCGTAGTGTGGCAGCAGGGGCAGTGTTCGTATATGGTAGATTATTGAAAAGTTTTGTTCCAGGCCTTTAAAGACTGAAGCAATAATCAAACAGCCTAACTGGCAACTGAACTGAAAAGCAATTCGTCATTTCACGAGCAAGCTAAATTCATCCTGGCAGTCATTAAATTTATAAAAGCAGAAATTCTCCTCTTATATTTTTAGCTTTCTAACTACAGAAGAAGAGGAGAAGGAGTAAGAATTAACTGTGTAATTCTCTGGCCAAATGTATTCTGTTTATGGTGATTGGCCAGATGGAAGCAACACTTTTAAAGCAATACATTTTACTATTAAATCCTTTCTAATGCTCAAGGGGGGGGGATGTTGGAAAATGCAAGTTACACTTTGGAATGCAGTAATACGCATTCAAGTAGTACAACTGACTTCAAGTCATACGACTGAACATATACTGTTTGTGTTAAATCGAAGATATGTTCCTGGCTGCCACCTCTCCTTCCCATCTGAAGACTGTTAGACCAAGGAAGGTGAGATATAGACAGACAGACAGACGGATAGATGGATGGACGGATGGACAGACAGAGTGGTAGATGATAGAGAGATAGAGAGATAGAGAGATAGATAGACAGATAGATGATAGAGAGATAGAGAGATAGATAGACAGATAGATGATAGAGAGATGGGGCTTGGCCCATCTTCAAAGTTCTGTTCCTGGCTGCAACTCTGAATTTCCCCCTTCCCCAATTTGATTAAGCAATCACATCCAACATCTCTATCTTTACCAATTCCTTTATCTCATACTTTCATAATATGTTGTTCTGTTCCAAGGGTGCTCGAACACCAGCAAGTTTGGTTTATGTTCTACTCGCCGCCAGTCACAAGCAGGGAGCCATTTTTCCATTGAAAAGTCTGGCTGTTTGTGAACAACCTGAGCCTATTTGGTGGGTTACTATTTGTTATTCAAACCCTACAGTACAGCAGAACCAGCCCAAATTAGCCCTGAGTTGCAGCTCTAAGGTCCCCTTCACTATCCAATTGATGTCTCATGGTGCTTACTTAATATAGCTTCTAGCTCATACCAGTTACCACTGAGCAATTGTCAACTGTGGCCAACTGTCCTCTGATAAGTCCCTTTTGTCAATCTTTTACAAATCTGGTTGCCAGCTCTACACTGGCAAACACTGGGAGACTGCTGGAACTGTGCCCGGGGAGGGTGGCCAGAAACTGTGATGTCATTTCAAAGAATTTTCCCCAATATCTATGGTCTGTACTATAAAGACAAGGAAAATCTCTAGAATGGTATGGAAGATATGATGTCACTTCCAAATGGAAGCTCGATGGATGTGATATCACTTCTGGGTGGCACTGTAGGCACCCCACTATCTCTGTGGTTTTTACCATGGAGATTGGAGGAAATTCCTAGAGCATCAGCATCAATGCTACCCCCCATTTTCTCTCCCTCAAGCTATTGAGGGTGGGGAACTGAGAGTGGGGGTGGGAGATTGTCCACTGCCACTGGGCAAATGGTAAATCTATCCAGGTGTGCAGAGTGGAATAGGTAGAAAAACCTCCTGATACCAAGGACAATATTAGTCAGTTAAAAAAAATCCTCATTGACCCCTAAAATATCTAACACAATGTTTTCTTGCAACTGCATTTAGTTGGGAAATCAATTCCATTTCAGCACATATCTGATGTGGCCATGTCAATCCATGATATGGTAACCTCAAGGCTAAATTACTGGAACTTGCTCTACATAAATTTTAGTTGGTACGAAAAGTTGTGGCCCATTTGTTACTGGGGGCCATCAGGACCGGATTACATCACTACCTACAGCTCTCCATTGATTATTGTTTACAGATAACATTTTAAAGTGCTGAGGGACAAGAATACTCTGAGGACCACTTTCTTCCTGGTAAACCTGCACAAACACTTAGGTCATCTTTGGAGATCTGTATTCGTGTGCCCTTACTGTCTGAAGTTTGACGGCTGTGTACATAAGACATAGCCTTCTTTGCAGTGGTACCAAATCTAAAGAACTCTTTGTACTAGAAACTTCATCTTATCTCCTCACCGCTGAGTTTCCAGCATCAATTTTAAAACTCTTTTGTTTTAGAAGGCTTCAAATTGATTCTGTTTAATTTTCATTTAACTCTGTGGGAATTGCCTGCTTCTTAATATCTGTTGGATGTTTTCTGGGTTGTTTTTTCTTTCTTTTGGGATTTCTTTTTGCTGTTCCAGTGGGCTGGCTGTATTACTTTATAGTAGCCAAACCAACAAAAGAACTTGATGGCTCTTAAAGAGTAACCAGTTTATTGTGACATATTTTTGAAAACTGATGCCACAATAAATTCACCCTGAGAGTATCACAAAACACCACTGCTTTAATACCATTGAATTAGACAGTATTTTTTAGATTTATTGTAAACCGTCCTGAAAACCTATTGATGGATTCAGGGATAACAAGCAAATACTGCAATAACTAATAATATGCTGGTTGGTTGGTTCATTTAAACAAGTCCTATCCTTTTATTTCGCTAAAATGCCCAAGGTGGCTAAAAGTTTTAAAATAGCATAAAAGCACAAGAAATACAGAGAATCCCAAATTAAAAAGTTAAAAGACAGCAGCATAGAGATGAATAATTTAAGCAGTGGTAACAATACAAAATCACAGCAACTGAACACATCAAGTCCTCAACAGAAAGCAATACAACCACTGCAGATTGTCAGAAGACAATAGTGTATTAACCTTCTTATTCCAGCACTTCAAAGAGTTTCAAAAACAGAATCCAAAACTTCCTGCAAATTAAAGGGGGGGGCTAGCATGTTGTAGAAAAGATTTCTAGTGCAGCCTTTTTCGTTTTTTGACATGCTAGTGTTCTTTGGGTAGGGAGCCGTTCTTTTAATACAGGGGAACCATTCCAAAACTACAGTGCTCCACCAATTGCATCACAATCCCAGGAAGACAGTCCCGTGTAATTGTTTGAATCTGTAGATCAGTTCTAAGCTTCTCAGAGATATGAGGAAGATGCTCTTGAACTGCACAGCTGTAACCTGAGGTTTAATAGGAATTATGTGTGGGAAGCCGAAGGCACATTGTGCTACTGTCTACGGCTTATTTTATGATGAGTTGATTTACAAAAGTATCAAGGTTGCCTGCAAGGCCTCACAAGAGATGCTTTTGTGAACCCAATAGCAGAACAGCACCTGCACATTAAAATATGCCAGGAAAGTCTGTATTGATTTGCTTTTCAGAAGCTACTTTGAGAGATTTAGTCTGAAGATCTTCCAAGAGTGAGGGCAGAGCACGGGCTGTTGTCTAAGAGCTAAAGTGAACAGTAACTTCTGTTCACAGGATACAATGGGGGGATAGATATTTTAGGTGGGGACACAAATAGGCACCATTTTTTCCAATAAATAAGATTACTCAGCACAGCAAAGCCTTGGGGTTTCTCTGACCCTTGCAAGGATATATTCTACTGTTGCCCATTCACAGGCTTTTACTGTGGCTGCCCCAAAGTTATGGAGTAGTTTTCTCAAGCAGATTAGAAGATCTGCATCTCTCTTGCAGCTTCAGAGGACTTTTAAAACAAACCTCTTAGAAGTAAGGTTTCCAAATATAGGTTGGGAAATTCCTGGAGATTTGGAGGTGGAGCCTGTGGAGGGTGGGATTTGGGGAGGAGAGGGACTTCAATGGGGTGTAATGCCATAGGGTCCACCCTCCAAAGCAGCCATTTTCTCCAGGCGGAACTGATCTCTGTAGTCTGGACTGTAATGCTAGAAGATCTCCAGACTGCACCTGGAGATTGGAAACTCTACTCAGAAGGATCTTTGGCTCTCCAAGTTATGCTAGAAGATCTCCAGGCTGCACCTGGAGATTGGAAACTACTCAGAAGGATCTTTGGCTCTCCAAGAAGATTGCTTTCTGGGTAGCTTGAATTTTTAAGCTTGTTTCTCCTGATGGTTGTTTTAATGTTGTTAGAGTTATGTGTTTAGTACAGTTTTTGTTGTATTTACCTGGCTTGGTTCCCAGTTACAGATCTTTTATAAACATATATGATTCTGGAGTAGGGTCATAAAGTATTGCTTCCTGTTATTATTGTGGCCTGGGTTTGTGATGATGCCACGTATCCAATGAAGTCTGATTACATTATATCTTCAGGAACCTACATCTGAGATCTAGTTGACTGAAAAAGGAGTAGGAGAATAAGTACCTAACAGGAGCAGGGAATATAGCTGCTGCTGCTGCTGCCAAGACCAGTGGCCATTGAAGAACTTTTGCCACCTAAGGGATTGGCAGCAGTGGATATGTCTCACCATCTTGCTACCACTGCTGAGGATCCAGAAGAGATTATCCTTCTTACCTCTCTTCTACTGGGAGCAAACACATTCCATTGGGATGTACAAATTTGCCCTTTTTAATTTAGTTTTGTATATTATTGTTCTGATCTTTTCCAGTTTGCCTGTTTTTCTTATGGTGGGTGTTTCTGATTTATTGTTTTAGTTTTTTACAGCATACTGATAAGATTTATATGCCATCAGTATGTTACATATCATTGTTACAAAAACAATATTAAAATCCTGCACATTTAATGGAAAAATTGGTGCAAGGAAAAGAAAATGGTGCAAAATTGAACCTTGGGTTCAATCTATATAAGCAAAACTGAAAACAGGAAAAAAAAAACCCAAAAGGATTTTCAAGTTGAAATAGTGAGACTGTGAAATTCGGTTGTGTCCCCTAATTTTGCTCCATAGACATTCAATACAGATAATTAAAATAAAATGTTACTGATATCTGCATAAATCCCACAATATTCCTGACTTTCAGGGGAAAGGCTAAAGAGGCAGGACAAGTTTCGTTAGGAAATAAGCTTTTGTAACAATAATTCATAGTTATTCACAAGGTCAATGCTGGAGATATCAGGAAAAGATCTTTATAGGCAATTGGGACTCCTATTGGAAAAAGTTAGACTCTAGTATTTATTCCTCTCTTAGAGTTTTTTTTTGGTAACATTATCATGCCCTCTTGTGGAATTTGTAGTCTACTGCTTTCCATCCCTTGAGTACACGATAAAAGAATCAGTCAAATCACCATTGAGTTAAACAAATATTAAACTGTAGTCCCAAGGTGATTTAAAAGAAAAAAAAAGATAATAGCAATAAGCTTATGCAGGTTGTGGCCCACATGGATTATGAACATTTTCAAAATTTGCGTAAGTACAGATTTAACTGGAGGGGGATATTTAGGGATTTCAGCTTGGAAATTCCATGATACTCAGATGGGGGAAAGAAGCCACGTGTGGTCAGCCTGTTTATGGGGAGAAGTTCAAGAGATTAGGCTGATTGTGACCTATCCAACTGGTGAATGAAGCAAGGGTAGGGGGACACAAGGAGCCCAAGTAATAAATAAATGGGAAGGAAACAAGCCTCCAGGTCTATGGGTAGGGGTCTAGGGTGTGCTGTGGGCAACATCCATGGATTTTCCCTTTCTGATAAGCAAGCATGACAGTGAAGGCAGAATCATAGTAGCCCAGACTTCTAATATGCAACCCTATGATATCTGCAGGATGTAATACCTAATTCTAAGGAGCTCTCTTTTTATGCAAATGCAACATAAGAGATTGATTCTTCCTTGTACAAGTTCAAAACACTGAAGCAGCTCAGTGGATAATTATAATAAATTGCTGTAAGTGGGATGGGTGTTATTATCTCACGTTAAGCAATCGCGTCATGAGCATCAGATAATTTTAAAATTGTATTTAAATGGTGATTTTAAAAAGAATCTTTAAAAAGTGAGCATAAAAAGTAAATGAAGCATATCTGGGGGGTTTTCTAAAAAAAAGTTAAACAGACATAATTGATATCACTTAAAATACATCATGTTCCATAAGTTAATTTCCAGAAATTCTCTACTAATGTTATGTATCTTAAACAAGAACTCAAACTGTACCCACTAAATATACTCCAGAATCTAAGCAAGGAAGATAACACAAATTTTGAATAGAGAACAAAGGCTAGACAATACTTGAAGACTTTCTATATGAATCTCTTGAATTGAAGAAATTCCATGTCAAGGGGGAGTGGGGGTGGAATAGACATGTATTGTTGTTTACTATAGTTGCCACCACAGAAATAAAGCCCAATAAATCCATCTCCCACCGGTGTTGGTGCCCAAATCCCTCATCCATTTGGTCTAGATGGCTTCTTTACAATTTAAAGGAGGGAACACCAATACCTGCTTCTTTAAGGGCACCTCCCTGATCAAATGATGTAGCATGTATAGCCAGCAAATAATGGACCATAACAAATATTTCCAAGTCCTCCTATCAAATTTCAGAATGATTACTGCAAATTGAAACCAAGTGAGCTCTCACATTCTAACGACCATATTGGCCATTCCATGAAACAGCATCCCAGTGATTCTACTGTTACTATTGATAGATGCATCTTGAAGTAGGCCAGCATCTATTTCTGTGGATGGATACTTGTCAGATAAGAGATTTATTTGAATGTGAAAATTTTGTAGAGGCCTACCCAATGAGTTCTCACAATAGGTTAGGGTTGCCAGCCCCCAGTTCCAGGTGGGGGTTCCCTCACTTCTGGGGGCTTAAATCTGCCCCTGTCCAGCTGGTCAGTGGGGGACGCCCCCCAAGCCCCACCCTCAAGAGTGACCACCTGTCCGACCATCCCTCTCCCTTCCCACCTGCACGATTTAAAGGGCAGGGACCCTTTAAAGGGTCTTTTTGTGAGCTGAGCATGCAGCCCATGACCACCCCTCTCCCTCCTGCTAGATTTAAAGGGTCCTCCAGGTGGTCGGTGGGCCACATGGTTCCTGGTGATCAAGGGAAGCCCTTTATATTGGGCAGGAGGGGAGGGAGAGGGGTAGCTGGATGGGTGGTCACTCTTGGGGGTGGGGCTTAGACGCATCCCCACCCCACCCCAGAATTCCCCCCAAATCCCCCCGCTGGAGCGACAAGGGGATGTGGAACCCCTACAATAGGTATTTTTAATTGTATTAAGATCAATTTTATCCTCCAAATGATGATAGCTTTAGGATGATAGCTAAAAAAAATTCAAATCAAAGTCAATTAAATAAGTGAATACAAACACCTTGAGCTAACCAGCAGCAAAATTCTCTCAGATACTAACTAAGCCAAACCCAGAATGAAGCTAAAAAGTAACAAAATAATTCCTATAATCTAAATGCCAGCTGAAATGATAAGGTTTTTGCCAAAGAAAGAATAGTGAAGGTTCTAAAAGAACCTCGTGAGGAACAGCATTCCAAAGGCATGATGCTCATCTTCTGGGTGATTATGGCTGGTAAACGTGTTCACCTAGTCACAACCAAAAAGACCCGGTCTCTGAATGCTGCTTGCCTCACTTCAGGGACACTTAGAGAAGGACCTCAGATAAAGATTTGAGTGAGAAGTTGCATATGGAAAGAGGCAGTCCATCAGATAAGAAGTGTTCTTAAAAAAGCATCCACTCAAATTTGCAAATCCAAAAGAAATACACAATCTATATATTTAATAGCCAAGTTGCCCCCTCTGTGTGGATATCTAAATGCACACATCAGGGGCACACGGGGGGGGGGAGCAGAGAGATTTTCTTGCACACTTGGAGCAGTCCCCAGGAGTGCAGGAAAATCTAAAAAGTTGAAAAAACTATACGGGGGATACTTAACCCCCCTCAAAATAAAAGAACGTTCTCTGCGCATTTGTAGCGAATGCCCTGGCAACTGTCTCACTGCTGCTGCTGCTGCTGGGGGGAGAGGGCTTGGTGGGCCAGTGGCTATGAGCTGCTCAGGCCTCACTGCTGCTGATGCCAGGAGGGAGGAGGGAGAAGGCTTGGTGGGACTCAGGCCTCACCACTGCCGTGAGGGCGGGCGGGAGAAGGCTTGGTGGGCCCGTGGCTGTGAGCCGCTCAGGCCTCGCTGCTGCCAGTGCTGGGGGGGAGGAAGGGAGGAAGGAGAAGGCTTGGTGGGCCTCAGGCCTTGCTGTCGCCGCCACTGCCGGGGGGAGGGAGGAGGGAGAAGGCTTGGTGGGCCTGATGGGTCTGCCTGCTGGGTTCACCTGCTACCGCTTCCTCCTCCTGCGGAGTTCCTCCTGCTTCTGCAGGCCGGGAGCTGTGGGGAATACTCCCCCCCATGAGTATTGTGGGTCCGCCTTCTAGTGTGGTTCTAACTGCCAAAGCTAAGAACACTTGGCCATTTAAACTACCTGAACAGAAGAATGAGTGGGAACCAGAAGAATGAGTGGGAACCACATGGAAGCTGCTCAGAGTTTAGCGAAATAAGAGCTGGGTTGTCGGTGTAATGAATAAATACACTAATAAGAGTTGCCTGTTAATTTCATTTCATTGAAATGTTTGTATTTTTGTGAAGATACATGGAATTTCCCTGAAAAATATTTTTCCCCTTTACATACATGTAGATATTTGGCTTACCTATTCTAGGTAAGACCTTGTGGATAAGGAGAATAACCCTTCTCCAATAAATATCACTGACTGTATCAACAGTCTCCTTTGAAATTCTTTGGAAGGTTTAACCAATTGGGGGGAGGGGGTAAAATTTGGCAGATGATGTTTAACTGGCCCAAAGTCACCCACTAACCTTCCTTGGCAGAGTTGTGGTGATTCAAGGCCAGGACTCACAGATCCTAATCTGAATTTCTAACAGCTACACAACACTGGATTTTCTGGGGTGGCTGCTATTGGACAGTAGGAACCAAACAATAGGGACCCCAAGCGTATATGATATACAAAGATTAAAAAACACAAGGGTAGGCTATCAAATCATTCACAAATTTCAGAAGTTACCAATAGACATCAGTCTTTTGCAACATAATAACAATAAGTCAATTAATAATGTCAAATTGGTGGTCACAATTCCAAAACACAATTCAGAAACACAAGTACAATTCAAAACATTTTAACAAGAAGGGTATGACAATTCAATAATAAAGAAAGAATCCAACAAGAGACTCCTCTATATTCTTTCAGTATAGTAGTGTCCAAAAGACCTTAAAGTCTACAAGACAGAGGATGTCCCATAGAACAGGGAAACTTCTGCAGCCGAAGAAAACGTCCTTCCTAGATATGCCAGATATCCTCAGTTATACGTCTGGAAATTTGAACTATAATATAACAATATAACAATGAAACAGAAGAAAAAAAACATTATGTAGGAAGCATCCAGGGCTGGGTACGTCATGGAAATTGCATGATATCAAGCCACTTAGTGGTTGCTGTTGGGCATGACCCCGATGAATTTTCCCTCAAAGGCCAAAACAACTCTTGGAAAGGCCCGGCCCCACTCCCCTACATTTTATTGGCAGAAATCATGATTTGAAAACTGGCAATACTGTGTGGTGGCCTAGCAACAGTCACTGAGGACATTTGTTTCTTAAAGCTACAGGTGCTGCCTCTAGTGTGTGTGGGGGTTGTATCCACACACACAGTGTATTTTTTTTAAAGGATTTCAGTTTGTTTGGGTTTTTTTTGCAAACCTGGAGCATTTTTCAGGCTTGTAGAAAGACCAGAATTGTCTGTTTATGGCTCCAGTCTCTGGATTTAAGTATCCACAGATTTGGCCAGATTTCATATATTGATGCATATATTACACACAGAATTGACTAATGTCGATATGCATTATGCATGTTATATGGCATGCATGTACAGTAGAGACAAGCTATAAAACAAATTGTGAAAAGTGGAGAACCAAAACCACTGACACAAATACAAATGACTACTGAGGAAACATGGAAGAATATATGGGTAACCTTCACATATGCACCTCCTGACTGAGAGTGCAGGATTTATTAAGTCTATGTATATATTTGTGTGTTTAGAAGTGATAGTGAGGAAAAAGAGACAATTCTAATTCAATAGAGTCACATGTATAAAATACAGGAGAGAGGTAGAAAGGGACAAGCATTAAAACTGGATTAAGAAGAAGAAGAAGAAGAAGAGATTAGATTTATACCCCGCCCTTCACTGCCCAAAGGAGTCTCAGAGCGGCTTACAAACTCCTTTCCCTTCCCCTCCCCACAACAGAGACCCTGTGAGGTAGGTGGGGCTGAGAGAGCTCTTGACAGAAACTGCTCTTTTTCAAGAACAGCTCTTATCAGAACTACGACTTGCCCAAGGTCATCCAGCCAGGTGCAAGTGGAGGAGTGGGGAATCAAACCCGGTTCTCCCAGATTAGAGTCCGTGCACTTAACCACTACACCAAACAGGCTCTCTACAATAAATGTATTCACGGTATGATCAGCAAAATTAGCAGAATTACCCGTTTAAGACCAGCCTAAACAAATACTTTGCAGTTCCATGGAAAATATATTAAACCTTAAAATGTGAATTTATTTGCATGACAGATTCCCAGTATGAGAAAAGAGGGAGAAGAGATCTAAGGGTTGAATCTTTAGTGTCTGGTGGGGGTCAGAAGTGCTGGGGGAGGGGTAGATGAAGCAAGGTTTACTGAAGAGGGCTGGGTTGGCAGTGGCACACTGCCGTGCTGATGCGTCTACAGGAGAGAGGTCCAGGAGCAAAGAAGGGGAGAAGAGATTCAGGGGGATGAATTCAGTGAAGTTTCTGAGAAAGATGGAGAATACAATTGGAGGAGGCAAGAAAAAAAGAGGGAAAGAGCGAGAGAGCAGGAGAGAATGAAGGGCAGCTTCGGGAAGGGGATGGGGTGGTACAGAATACTTAGGGAGTACATCTGCCTGGTAAAGGGTCTCAAAAGGGGGGAGAAGAAAACATGGGGGGAATATAGAAAGCACATGGTGTGTATACTATGCCTGATCTTACAGATTTAAACTGGATCACTGCTATTCGGAAGCAGTATGATGGTGGAAGCCAGTTTGGTGAGAAATTATTACCAGGCTTGCCGGCTGAAAGCTGGTCTTTTCGACTTCCTAGTAATGTGATGTTAGTAAATGGGGTGGAAAATATGCCACTGAGAATTACTTTGGTGGGTTTGTGACCAGAGATGACCTTCTCTCTGTTAGTTAAGCTTGATTGTCCTATCTGGTAGCTTAGTGTTATTTCTGGAAATTAGTTGAGCATGCTGAAATATCTGTTTCATAAGCACTGGCTTGTCTGTAAGTCTGAATTTGGGGAGTCCTCATGGTGCCGTAAGACAAGCCTTCAGGCAAAGGGTATTTCACAGTTTCCTGGCTGCCACATCTTTTTAGGCAGGTTTAATTTGATAATTTCCTTGAAGGGCCCATTAAAAATCCTTGGACATAGCAAGCTGCTACACCTACTTCATTTATGACCACATGATTGCAGAGTACTGGGGCAACAATACATTCACCTTTCCAAAGTTCCAAGTGAGAATGGTCTCTCAAGGTCCTTTCACAGCACTGCTACCTGAGATCTTGTGAAGATGCCAGGAACTGAATGTGAGGTCTTCTGTACATGAACCATGCCCTGAACCACCTTACCTTTTTCTTCCAGTACAGGAACATTTGTAAAGAAAAAGTTAAAGTGCCCTCAGATTGTCATTTCATTCTTCTGCCTTTGCATTCCTATTCAGTTTCATGAGAAGTTGGCAACTTTTTAAAGCCATAATAAAAACATGTTTAGAATGTCAGACGCAAGTTACTCTAGGGATCAACGGAAACTTTGTGGCACTCTATTGCTTGGGACAACACTTTTTACTTCTACCTTCCTTGTCTAGATCCAATCTGTTGTTATGTTCACCCTTTGTCTCTAGATGGCAACAGAGAACAAGAAATGGTCTCCTCCAGCATCATAATAACAACAACAAACCCTGCAAAAAGATGGGAGTTCAGAAAGTCAACTGTAGTTTCTTTCACTTCATTTTTTTCAAAGTCTTTTTTTAAAAATAAATAAATAAATAAAGCAATGGTTCAGCTGGGTCACCCTAGAGAGACACTGGCACATTAAAGAGTTCCCAGGAGTCACTAGAAATGTATCCCTGGGTCCTCAAATGCCTGTCTTGACTGAGCCAAGGCAGAAACACATCACATCAGTGAAATATAATCTGCTGAATTACTTTCCCTGCAGGGTATTCAATCCATGGTTTGAGTGCCTCTTCCCCAATGGTATTACTGGTTCTCTGAGCCAGAAGTTACATCAGCCAACATGAGCATCAAGCCATAACAATATGATCTTGTTAGCAAAGGCCTTTTCAGATGTTACAGTAAGAGGGCTCCAACTACCTGCACTGGGAGTGTGTGCTACCCATGATGCTCCTGATACATGTGGTGGCAATTTTTTGCCTAAATACTATTTTCTAGTATTGCTACATGCAAATCTGTACTCTAAAAATTCCATCTGCATGTACTGTAGTTTTACAAAGTGGTGGTTGTGCATTATTGACAGCATCACAGGTAATGTGTGCTCCCAGTACATGCATTTGATCTCCCAAATGTAAGATCTGAAAAGGTCTTAACTCAACCCTGTTTCATGCATGCATGCACAGCCCTTGATTTTTCTAAGTGCAAGTATCATACCGTACTAGCTCACACACTTGAGGTCCATCATATCAAGTAATGAGCAGATTTCCTCCACTCCTTTTGGTAGCTGTTGTTATTTCATAGTTTCATTCTGTTTTGCATGGAACTGATGCTGATTTATGCGTGGATTTAGAGAATCTCTAAAATTAATTCTGGGATTGCAGCATGTGAAGTTTGCTGTAGCTCTCAGTTCCTTCTGTTAATTTTATCTCCCCCCTTCTTCTCAGAGCTGTTTCCCCAGCCAGGCTACCTATACCACTGCTTGGGGCAGCAGCACTATGAGAAAGGTGATGATGCTCTGCAGGAATTCCAGTCACTCCTGGTTAATGAAGACATGCAAGGTGATGAGTATCACTTCATGAAGCTGCATCACCTCTGGCTGGGTCTGAGCAGAGTTTTAGGCTCAGACGCAGCTGATGACAGAATGAATGTGTCTTGTTGGTGATGACAAAATAGACTGGTCACCTCTGCCTCCTAGATGTTACTGATGGGCATGTGGTGGTAGAAAGTGCTATCAAGTCACAGTTGTCTTATGACAACCCTGTGGGGGTTTTAAGGCAAGAGAGGTTAGCCATTGCCTGCCTCTGTGTAGTAACACTAGACTTCCTTGGTGGTCTCCCATCCAAATACTGCTTAGCTTCTGAGATCTGATGACATAAGGATAGCCTGGGCCATCCCAGTCATGGGCATGTGCACATGATAGAAGAAGAATTGTTTTTTTTTAATAACATGTTTTTCTCTACCCTAAGGAATCTCAGAGCTGCTTACAATCACCTTCCCTTCATCTCCCCACAAAAAGGAAGGGAAACATCAAAAAATATTTTGTACAGTATTTCACTGATGTGTACCACACACTCCTGAGCATTGGTAAAACCAGAGGTCATTTTGGGGGGGAACGCAGGGGAACGCAGTTCCCCCGGGTGAGGTGCAGGGGGCGGGGCACATGACGAAGCCCTGCTTCCGGCTGCCCCGCTTCCAGCCCTCATTCAGCCAGGAGGAGGCAGGAGAAGAGGGAGGGTAAGTTGCTTCCTCCCCGCCTCTCCCCACCCCTGCCTGCCTGGGGCCAGGGAGGGCCTTGGCGGGGCTTCCTCGCACCCCCGCTAGCCTTGCAGGTCCACCACCGGGACCCTGATGTCAGGGGGTGTGGCATATGCTAATGAGTTATGCTAATGAGTTCCCCTAGCTCTTTTTCTACGAAATGACCCCTGGGTAAAACATACACACAGAATATTGATCCTTAGTTATCTGGACTGAAAGTGGCCAGCAAATACACAGAGATCAGCTAAACAGAAGGAATCAGGGAAATAATTTAATTTTAGGCACTCCTTTTCTTTTCAACCCAAATAATATATTTGATTTCTGAATTTCTGGTCTTTGTTCTTTTTATTGCTTATTAGCTCTATGTTTTGTATTGTTTTTGTTAAAGATAATGGGAAAACGAACTAGACAAATGATAAAAATAGTGTTTTAGTATGGCCTTGCGAACAATAACATCAAGACTACAATATTTTTTTTTGCAGGGTTTTTTTACAAATATACATGTTCAGATAGTTAATGCAGTCTGCGTAGAAAAATCAGGGGGGAAATGTGGGATGAAATGTCTTAGATAAGGATCCTAGTTCCTGCCCTTTGGGAGTAAAAGAGCCTTTTAAAAAAATCCCACCCCCATACCGAAAGACACAAAATGTGTCCAGGGTGGGAGACAATCTGCCAGCCTTGAGTTGTTCAGAGCCTTCCCAATCTTGCATGCAAGGCTTTTGCTGGCAAAGCTGTTGCCACCCTGCCCACTGTCCAGAGAACAAGACAACATTAACAAATTGCTTTGGGAAAGCTCTTTTCAGGTCTTATCATATTTGTTCAAAGGTCCTTTGTGTACCTGATTTACAGTGCTTAGGGGGGGGGGGAATGTTAAACAGGCCTGATTTCAGATAGACAGGCTAACCCCCAACTGAGATTCGGCAGGATTAGTATGGGTTATATGCCTGAAGTTAATTTACATTCGTTTAGGTATATCAAACCCGAAAGAGATCACTTTTCATGATGTTTCCCAAATCCCAGTATCGGTATGATATTGGGATTCGGGAAATAATTGGGGTAGCCAAATTTATTTGGCAAGGTATTTAAAGGGATAATACATTTTGCAAGCCATGAAGTGAGTGAACTCGGGAGGTTCACCCTTCCAGGTTTGCTTGCCGCTTCGCTTGCCAAATGCATTTAAAGGGACCATCCCCTTAAATGCATCAGGCTCCTCCTGCATTGCAGTTTAAACCATCGGACAGGAGAAGCTGGCTCCAGTATCTGGCTTGTGCTGGGAGGTCTCTCTCCTCATGGCACCCAGACCTGGCTGGGAGGGCTTCTTCGGGGGGGGGGGTTAAACCTCCCCACAGAAGAAACTGGTGCCAGGATCTGGCATGTGCAGGGAGCTTTTTCTCTCCTTTTCACACCCAGAGCCAGCTGGGAGGATCTCTTTTGTGGGGCTGTTCAAATCTTCCTGCAGAAGAAGCTGGCTTCAGGATCTGGTGAGCATAGGGAGCTCTTTCTCTCCCCCTGCACCCAGATCCAGCTTGGAGGGCTTCTTCTGCAGGGGGTTTAAACCTCCCTGCAGAAGAAACTGGCTGCAGGATCTGGTGTGCATGGGGAGAGAAAGAGCTCCCTGGGGCACCTAGACCTGGTTAGGAGGGCTTCTCCTTGGGGGAGGGGGTTAAACTCTCCCCCACAGAAGAAGTTGGCCCTGGGATATGGTGTGCATGGGGATATCTTTCTTTCCCCACACCCTCAGACCCAGCTGGTCGGGCTTCTTCTGTCAGGATTTAAACCACCCCAAAGAAGAAGCTGGCCCCAGGATCTGCGTTGGTGGGGAGGTCTCTACCCAGCTCATGCAGACCTGGCTGTGAAAAGAGCAGCTGGGTCAGCAGGAGCTCTGATCAGCTGCTGTCCCACCAATCCTGAGTTTGCTCCTCTTGCATCTTGGTTTAAACTGAGCTACAAGTGCAGCCATTCAGCCCCAGCCAAGGCCGTGTGGAGCTGTCAGCTCTCACTGCCCCAGCTGATCCTCTTGCAGCTCAGAGCTGCAAGAGAGGATCTGCTGGTGTGGCTCTGTGCCGCATCACTGGGGCTAGCTTTGTACAGCTGTACCACACCCAAATAACAGCTGAAAAATATCAGCTTTTATTCGGGCTCAGCTATATTGGTAGCCGAGTACAGATCTCTGATGTATACTCAGCTGAATAACTGCCTGAAAAATACTGGTACGTTATTTTTTTGAGTATTTATTCAGCTCAGTATATACCAAGTGCACACCCCTAAAGAACCCTCTAGAGAAACCTTTATGAAATCTGTACTAGAGAGAAGGGTAGAGTTAATAAATTGCATAGTTAAGATGTTAATCTAAAAAAAACTACTTAACCTACAAATCTTCTATTTTCCATTTCTGGTGTGTGTATGTTTTTTGTATGGAGGTCAACTCTCATTTCAATTTCTATCACCTCAAATGCAACATTTTCAGTGGAATCCATTCACATGTTCAGCGGCTAGACACTGAGTGTGCAGTAGCGTAGCTAGCCTCTGGGTGGGGCCTGAATATCTCCTTCAGTTACTACAGACTACACAGATTAGTTCCCTTGGAGAAAATAGCTGCTTTGGCATTATACAGCATTGTTCCTCATTGAGGTCTTTCCCCACCCCAAACATTGCCTTCCCAGAATCCACCCCCAAATCTTCGTGAAGTTCCCAAAATAGTTGACAACCCTAGTGTACAGTAATGAAGGATAGAGAGATCAAGTGATTTACATTCATGGGTGAACTAGGACTTGAGGACTGGCAAATGAACATGCTGGAGATGCATTACATTGAGAGGGTGGGAGATGGAATGGAAGTTCTTGTCTTTGGGGTTTTATCTTTGGTGGCCCCTGTTCCACAGTGTACAATCAACCCATGATTAAGACATGTGTCAACTTCTTTATAGATTGGGTTGCTGTGCTAGTGGATGTGAAATCTGATGCAAGTTCATTAAAAAATTAACAGATGACAGGAAGACAGAATACTAGGAGAGAGCAGCTATGACTTTATTGACTTCAGAAAAACTGAAGTTAGCTAACAGTGTCGTAAACTCTGGGTGTGCGCCCCATCAGCTGGCCCACTTGTCTCTGCCAGCTCCACTGTGGGACACTCCTCAGGCCTCAGATCATTCACTATGGGAGGGGAGGAGGATCACAGCACCCTTGTCCTCCTCCTTCACATTGGGTGGCATACTTTTTTCCTTCAGGAGGATTGTCAGAAGCAGTGTCCACTTCAGTCTCCTCCTTGGCCATTCTCAGAGCTCTCCCCTTTATACCAGCCCACCACCCCCATCGGGTCCTTCCCCCATCAGTTGATTCCTTCCCCAGTTACTGGCCCCTCTCACAACCCATTCGATCCTTGCCCTCCCTTGCAGCTTAGAGAGGTCCCAGGAGTGTGTAGGAGCTGGCAATCCCCGGTCCCAGGTCGGGGCTGTTTTCTCCTGCCATCCCGCTCCTTCCTGCTAACTTGCTTGCTCTTTGCTTCCATGTTCCACCTCTGGCCTTGTTGCCTCCCTTCTGCCCCACCCTATCATACCCCTGCCCATCACCAGCATCTTGGAGTGGCCATATCCAGTTGTTCCACTCTCTGTTGGCATCTTCTCTCTCCCTGCCGTGTGTTAGGAGATGTGCTTAAAATTGCTTTTTATCTGTATTGTGCTGATGCTTATGTGTATGAGAATGTACTTGCATTTGTGTATGGGTTTTGGAAATGCTGTGTGGTTTGCTTGCTTTGAGTCTACCTGCATTTGGAGGGCATTGACTAAGAGCAGGCTGTGCTTTTTTGCCTCCATCTCCCCTCTTGACCAAGGCGGTAAAGAAACATTATGTAGGTATTTTGTACTGATATCGTTTGAACTGTACAGAATCAAAGGGGTACTTTTTGTGGCTAGATTAACCTAATCAGCTTGCATTTTCTCTGTTCAAAAAGTGTGTTTTCCCGAGTTACGAAGAAATACAATCCATTTGACCAGGAGGTCAAGCCATCTTTTAAAGGTACACATGAACAGTCACTCTGAAAGTGCCTAGGTAATCTCTCTCTCTCCTCAGAGTGTCAGTATAAAAGCCCACTCTCAACATTCCATTCCACTGTTGCAATGTTTCAGTGCATACTCGTGTGGTCTAGAAAGGGAACTCAAGACAGGACACTGTTGAAAGGAGCAATATTGGTTGTCAATAGGAGTGTGAAAAAAGAAGTCAGATTTGTATCAGGGATACTTCAGCATTCTCCTGTTCGGTTCACATCCTGTTTGTTGGGTACAGACCATGAGCTGATTTCTGATTATTGGTTTGACTGTTAGTTGACCTGTTCATGGCTGTTTTGCAGGTGGCCTTATTGTATTCTTCCTAATCATGCAGTACCATGCAATTGGCTTTTCATGCATGCACATACTACTGCCTTCTGTCCTTGTGCGTAACTTCTCTGTTTGGTATTCAATTGTTTAAACAGCCAAAGATTGTATAAATAAGCTACAAACAAATGTTGTATATAACATCCTCCCCTTTATGTTATTTTAAGCCCTGACCTGGATAGCCCAAGCTAACCTGATTTCATGTGATTTCAGAAGCTAAACAGGGTTGACTAGTTTTTGGATGGGGGACCACCAAGGAATACCAGGGTTGTGATGTGGAGGCAAGCAATGGCAAACCATTTGTGATGTCAGAATTAAACTTTGTTGATCTTAAAGGTGCCTCTGGAGTCAAACTTTGATCTGTTGCTTCAGACCAACACAGCTACCCATCTGAATCTGCCTTCACACATGGTAAGCCTGACTGTTAATTTTGTTCATGGTAAAATCTGCAGCATTCCTAATTTGGATTGGTGTCTTTTTTCAACCCAATAGTAATTTTTATTGGCTTTAATGGGAGGTACATATTTGGGCATACTTTTTTCCCCTCACCACTAAGCCATGGAATTGTCAAGGATTGCATCCCTCAGTGAATATATCTTAAAAGCATCATCCCTGCCAAATCTCAGGCTAACTCAAGAACGTATCTCCATTCTTTAGGTAATTAACAGTCCAATTCTATTTATTATTTATTTATGTATTTATTTATTTATTATTTTGATTTATACCCTGCCCTTCCTGCAAGCAGGCTCAGGGCGGCTTCTATGCAGTAATGCAGGCTGGCTTCTATGCAGAATTACTCCAGTGCAAACCAGTGTTCTCTCTAAGCTGAGTTAGTGTGAGCTAGCTCACAATTTTTTAGCCTTTGGCTCACACATTTTTGTGTTAGCTCAGGAAGGAGGGCTCCAGAACAAACTAATTTATGCAGCAGCCAAATCTTCTGCTCACAGCTTTAATGCCAATAGCTCACAAAGTAGAATTTTTGCTCACAGGGCTCTCCATAGCTTAGAGGGAACATTGGCGCAAACCCATTAAAATCAGTCAGCTTACACTGAAGTAATTCTGCATAGCAGTGCACTGTAAAACACTCACTACTGAAGTAGGCATATACAGGCATGAATTGGCATATCGGTGAGCTCTTCTTCCTTTTCTCGGATCAAGGAGGGAATGGGATCCTAGATTCTTTTTTCGAATGCAAAATTGAGTACATGGGGGAAGGGGAGCTAAACCTTGTGCCTTCCCTTCCAGAATAAAACTGATGCATGGAAGAAAAGTATATAAAGATATGCAAGCTAGTGTGACATGACAAGGAAATTTTGCTGAAGTAGATATGTAAAATAGCCCTCTGCCTTTCTAGTGCAGAATATCCATTCTCACTAAACGACTCCGACATAAATAAAAGCATTCTTGTCACAGAGGCATTTCCCCGTGCACTATTACTTCCATATGGCTCCAGGCCCTCGCTAATCAATAACATCTAAATTGCAAAAGATTATACTTGGTTGCAGCAAGAAGAAATATACCAATAAAGAATGAAAAAGAAGTTATGGCTCCCACCTCTCGGTCCTGGAATGAGGGGAAGGATAGTCATCAAGGCGCCAGATCAGAACTCTTTCTCCAACAACAATTTGAAATTATATTAGACTAGGAGTAATGCCCGTTGTGGGAAGAAATACAAAGAGATCTAGAAGGAAGCTCCAGATGAGTGTCCCAACTGTGGCTGGTGGGGCGGCAGAGGGAAGTGGAAAATGGAGGGAGGCAAGCCATGTTTCTTTCCTTCTGCTTAGCTATAGGGCAGGGCTGTCTCAAATCATTTTGCTGCCCCAAGTGGGTAGAATGGGAGGACAGTCTCATGGTAACAGATATGGTTCTCTCCATCTCTGACTTATTTTTTGAGGGGGAGGGGGGTGTTTTGCAGTGGCAGATAAGATAGAAAAGCACCTCCTCCTGTGCCATGTTTTCTGAGTTCCAAGGGTCTGGAAAGTAGTTCCATAGCTGATTACACGGTTGCCAACTCTGGGTTGGGAAATACCTGTAGAGCCTGGGGAGGGCAGGATTTGGGGTGGGGAGGGACC